>NW_027440230.1:0-51541 GCF_031893055.1 Leptodactylus fuscus | reverse complement strand
AATGTGTTCGCCAACCTGTTCAAAGGCCTTTTCGGCAAGAAAGAGATGCGGATCCTTATGGTGGGGCTGGATGCTGCAGGGAAAACCACTATATTATACAAGCTGAAGCTGGGAGAGATCGTCACCACAATCCCCACAATAGGTAAGTGCCCCCCCGCCGCCGTACAGCCGCCGCTACGGCACACGTACGGCCAAACGCTGACCTGCTCTTCTCTTCCAGGTTTTAATGTAGAGACTGTAGAATACAAGAACATCAGCTTTACGGTATGGGACGTGGGCGGTCAGGACAAGATCAGACCCCTCTGGCGCCATTACTTCCAGAACACACAAGGTGGGTGACGCTGCGGGCAAATCTTATGTCCTGTTACTATTGGGCGACACGACCTGCGCTCAGAGTATGAGGTCGGCCGAGTGGTCACGTTGCTCCCCATGTGGCACAGGGTGGGGTGAAGGTTCTTGTCCATGCACGCCTACACATGGCTGCCGATCAGTCAGACCCGTCTGGTATGTGATGGTTTCCCTGAGCTAATGGTGGAGGTGATCCTCCATGATATGTTCCTGCTCTATATGGTAGCTGGGGTCGGAGAGGACGGGCGGTCTGCTCATGGCCGACGTTGTGACACCCTGCGCCTCTTACATGTCTCCCCTTGTCTGGTTTTTGTTGGGTGGGTGGACACGTTGCGAATCCTCTTTTGTACTCTGCTTCTTCTTGTTTCTCAGGCCTGATCTTTGTGGTGGACAGCAACGATCGGGAGCGAGTGAATGAGGCCCGGGAGGAGCTGATGCGGATGTTGGCAGAGGACGAGCTTCGAGATGCCGTCTTGCTAGTTTTTGCTAACAAACAGGTTGGTGGAGTTGTCTCTGAGGCGTCGGGGCGTGACGTGGGAGACGGGGCGGACTCTGCAATAATCCTCGATGTTCTTTCCCTTCCTCCAGGATCTGCCCAATGCCATGAACGCAGCAGAGATCACAGACAAGTTAGGACTTCACTCCCTCCGCCATAGAAACTGGTACATTCAGGCCACCTGCGCCACTAGTGGAGACGGCCTCTATGAAGGACTCGACTGGTTGTCCAATCAGCTCCGATGCCAGAAATGAAACCGCCGATCGTCTTCATATTCTATTTTTTTTTTTCTCCCCTTTGGGTTTTTTTTTTTTGTTTGTCCTGCCCCATCTCTTCATGCCCTCCTACTCTTCCTCTCCGCTTCTCTCTAACGTGGCAAACTGTTCTACTTTGCGGTATTGAGTGCCGGAACCAGTACCTTCTCGTCACAGTCCGTCGCGCACCACGCTGTGGCAATGAAGAGCCTGATAACAGTTGGGTGTCTTATTTAATGTAAATAGTTTATTTTTGTTCTTTTTTTTTTCTTTCCACTGAGGCAGTTTCTGGTTCTCTATGCAATATTACTCTACGTTATTTTGTATTGTCATCAGAATGATACTGGAAGGGAGGTTAGAGAATCCACGCGCGTTCCAGGCTGCGCTATTCACTAGGAAATTGCTCGTTTTTAAGAATCCATACCTTCGCCGGTTTACCTCACAAGCTGACAGTGGGCGGAGGTCGACCCCGTTGCTGGGGGAGGGGCTCTGACACCCTCAGGCAGGTTGAGTTGGCCTTGTGGTTGTCGCACACAGGGGTTAAGCTTGATGCTCTTTCTTTTTTTGCATGGTTACACGGCAGGTTCCAGTACTTGTCATGCTGCTGGATCTGTTGGCGTTTCGCCGCCGCTCCCGTCTGCGCTCGAGCGATAACTTGCGAGAGTAAGGAGAGAGGGCGACTCTTATTTCGGGTGACGCTGGAGGTTGCATGACTTGCTGAACCGTTTTACCTGTACGTCCTTTTCCCCGGGTTTTTATCTGTTTGAATGCGCTTTGCTAACCTTGATCTACTTGAAGTCATGGCCGTTGTGTGGCTTTGTGCGGTATCCTACACCCGGTTTATTCGCTGACCCCCCCTCATGTTATGCGCTCCTGGTTATTTGATGGGTTGCACTTTCTGGTGAATGTTTGTCTCGCTACGATCATGGCTGCCTCCCCTGAATAGTATTAGTATTGTACCAGGGAGGGGGCATTGGGGCTCCTGTTATATATCTGACTATGTGGTTACAGGGAATCGGTCAGAGGAGAACGAACGGCCTGGAAGTGGCCTCCGATATTGGGGCTGACAGAGAGGAACGTGTCGGACCCTTAGACTGACGTGTGGGGTGTTAGCTGAGGGAGACATGTGGGTGTCCTGGTACTCGGGCCGGTCACTGCTGCACCCTGTAGGACCCCTGTATTGGATCCCTTCTGGCAGGTGTAGAGATGGCGGGCCCTATGGTTGTCCGCCTATTATCAGGACGCGAGTCCTTGCACTTGGTGGTTGTAGCGGCTTTACAGACAAGGCCCCCCTCATCCTCCGCCCCTGCGTGGTGGAGCCCCGGCCTTGTGCACCTCATGAAGCAGCAGCGCCTGATGCAATCATTCCATGGTAGAGCGCAGATCTTTCTCTCGGCTCTGGAGTCATTCCCCGGCGGCACGCCTCTTGCTGCAAGGCTCAGATTTGCCATTTGATAATTGAGACCTATTTTTATTTTTTTCCTCTTTACTCTGATCAAACACTGAAAAGCTGGAGCTGTTGGATCTCGGCCCGTGCGGAGCTGTGACTGGTTCATCTAGTGATGTGGAATCTATTGCTTTCAGTAAACGAATCGTAATCAAATGTTTTGTAAACTTGTTTTCATTTGGACAGACGAGCACTGTAATAAAAGCTAGTAGAATAAAATCCATCTATTTCACACTCCTGCCTGCGTGGCCTTGTGTGCGAGTCAGTCAGTATGGCGCACTAGACGTCCCTGAGTATGAAGGGTATAGCCTGCACCGCACTGAGTATGGCGGCCTTGTGTGCGAGTCACTCAGTATGGCGCAGCGTCACCAGACGTCCCCGAGTATGAAGGGTATAGCCTGCACCGCACTGAGTATGGCGGCCTTGTGTGTGAGTCAGTCAGTATGGCGCAGCATCACCAGACGTCGCCGAGTATGAAGGGTATAGCCTGCACCGCACTGAGTATGGCGGCCTTGTGTACCAGTCAGTCAGTATGGCGCAGCATCACCAGACGTCCCCGAGTATGAAGGGTATAGCCTGCACCGCACTGAGTATGGCGGCCTTGTGTGAGTCAGTCAGTATGGCGCAGCATCACCAGACGTCCCTGAGTATGAAGGGTATAGCCTGCACTGAGTATGGCGGCCTTGTGTGCGAGTCACTCAGTATGACGCAGCGTCACCAGACGTCCCCGAGTATGAAGGGTATAGCCTGCACCGCACTGAGTATGGCGGCCTTGTGTGTGAGTCAGTCAGTATGGCGCAGCATCACCAGACGTCGCCGAGTATGAAGGGTATAGCCTGCACCGCACTGAGTATGGCGGCCTTGTGTACCAGTCAGTCAGTATGGCGCAGCATCACCAGACGTCCCCAAGTCTGAAGGGTATAGCCTGCACCGCACTGAGTATGGCGGCCTTGTGTGTGAGTCAGTCAGTATGGCGCAGCATCACCAGACGTCCCTGAGTATGAAGGGTATAGCCTGCACTGAGTATGGCGGCCTTGTGTGCGAGTCACTCAGTATGACGCAGCGGCACCAGACGTCCCCGAGTATGAAGGGTATAGCCTGCACCGCACTGAGTATGGCGGCCTTGTGTGCGAGTCACTCAGTATGGCGCAGCGTCACCAGACGTCCCCGAGTATGAAGGGTATAGCCTGCACTGAGTATGGTGGCCTTGTGTGTGAGTCAGTCAGTATGGCACAGCGTCACTAGATGTTCCCGAGTATGAAGGGTATAGCCTGCACCGCACTGAGTATGGCGGCCTTGTGTACCAGTCAGTCAGTATGGCGCAGCATCACCAGACGTCCCCGAGTATGAAGGGTATAGCCTGCACCGCACTGAGTATGGCGGCCTTGTGTGCAAGTCAGTCAGTATGGCGCAGCGTCACCAGACGTCCCCGAGTATGAAGGGTATAGCCTGCACTGAGTATGGCGGCCTTGTGTACCAGTCAGTCAGTATGGCGCAGCGTCACTAGATGTTCCCGAATATGAAGGGTATAGCCTGCACCGCACTGAGTATGGCAGCCTTGTGTACCAGTCAGTCAGTATGGCGCAGCATCACCAGACGTCCCCGAGTATGAAGGGTATAGCCTGCACTGAGTATGGCGGCCTTGTGTACCAGTCAGTCAGTATGGCGCAGCGTCACTAGATGTTCCCGAGTATGAAGGGTATAGCCTGCACTGAGTATGGCGGCCTTGTGTGCAAGTCAGTCAGTATGGCGCAGCGTCACCAGACGTCCCCGAGTATGAAGGGTATAGCCTGCACTGAGTATGGCGGCCTTGTGTACCAGTCAGTCAGTATGGCGCAGCGTCACCAGACGTCCCCGAGTATGAAGGGTATAGCCTGCACTGAGTATGGCGGCCTTGTGTACCAGTCAGTCAGTATGGCGCAGCGTCACCAGACGTCCCCGAGTATGAAGGGTATAGCCTGCACCGCACTGAGTATGGCGGCCTTGTGTACCAGTCACTCAGTATGGCGCAGCATCACCAGATGTCCCCGAGTATGAAGGGTATAGCCTGCACCGCACTGAGTATGGCGGCCTTGTGTACGAGTCAGTCAGTATGGCGCAGCATCACCAGACGTCCCCGAGTATGAAGGGTATAGCCTGCACCGCACTGAGTATGGCGGCCTTGTGTGCGAGTCACTCAGTATGGCGCAACGTCACCAGACGTCCCCGAGTATGAAGGGTATAGCCTGCACTGCACTGAGTATGGCGGCCTTGTGTGTGAGTCAGTCAGTATGGCGCAGCATCACCAGATGTCCCCGAGTATGAAGGGTATAGCCTGCACTGAGTATGGCGGCCTTGTGTACCAGTCAGTCAGTATGGCGCAGCATCACCAGATGTCCCCGAGTATGAAGGGTATAGCCTGCACCGCACTGAGTATGGTGGCCTTGTGTGCGAGTCACTCAGTATGGCGCAGCGTCACCAGACGTCCCCGAGTATGAAGGGTATAGCCTGCACCGCACTGAGTATGGCGGCCTTGTGTGCGAGTCAGTCAGTATGGTGCAGCGTCACCAGACGACCCCGAGTATGAAGGGTATAGCCTGCACCGCACTGAGTATGGCGGCCTTGTGTACCAGTCAGTCAGTATGGCGCAGCATCACCAGACGACCCCGAGTATGAAGGGTATAGCCTGCACTCAGTATGGCGGCCTTGTGTACGAGTCAGTCAGTATGGCGCACTAGACGTCCCCGAGTATGAAGGGTATAGCCTGCACCGCACTGAGTATGGCGGCCTTGTGTGCGAGTCAGTCAGTATGGCGCAGCATCACCAGACGTCCCCGAGTATGAAGGGTATAGCCTGCACCGCACTGAGTATGGCGGCCTTGTGTGCGAGTCAGTCAGTATGGCGCAGCATCACCAGACGACCCCGAGTATGAAGGGTATAGCCTGCACTGAGTATGGCGGCCTTGTGTGCGAGTCGGTCAGTATGGCGCAGCATCACCAGACGTCCCCGAGTATGAAGGGTATAGCCTGCACCGCACTGAGTATGGCGGCCTTGTGTGCGAGTCAGTCAGTATGGCGCACCAGACGTCCCCGAGTATGAAGGGTATAGCCTGCACCGCACTGAGTATGGCGGCCTTGTGTGCGAGTCACTCAGTATGGCGCAGCATCACCAGACGTCCCCGAGTATGAAGGGTATAGCCTGCACTGAGTATGGTGGCCTTGTGTACGAGTCAGTCAGTATGGCGCAGCGTCACTAGATGTCCCCGAGTATGAAGGGTATAGCCTGCACCGCACTGAGTATGGCGGCCTTGTGTGTGAGTCAGTCAGTATGGCGCAGCGTCACCAGACGTCCCCGAGTATGAAGGGTATAGCCTGCACCGCACTGAGTATGGCGGCCTTGTGTGTGTGTCAGTCAGTATGGCGCAGCATCACCAGACGTCCCCGAGTATGAAGGGTATAGCCTGCACTGAGTATGGTGGCCTTGTGTGTGAGTCAGTCAGTATGGCGCAGCGTCACTAGATGTTCCCGAGTATGAAGGGTATAGCCTGCACCGCACTGAGTATGGCAGCCTTGTGTACCAGTCAGTCAGTATGGCGCAGCATCACCAGACGTCCCCGAGTATGAAGGGTATAGCCTGCACCGCACTGAGTATGGCGGCCTTGTGTGCAAGTCAGTCAGTATGGCGCAGCGTCACCAGACGTCCCCGAGTATGAAGGGTATAGCCTGCACCGCACTGAGTATGGCGGCCTTGTGTACCAGTCAGTCAGTATGGCGCAGCGTCACCAGACGTCCCCGAGTATGAAGGGTATAGCCTGCACTTTGTATGGCGGCCTTGTGTACCAGTCAGTCAGTATGGCGCAGCGTCACTAGATGTTCCCGAGTATGAAGGGTATAGCCTGCACCGCACTGAGTATGGCAGCCTTGTGTACCAGTCAGTCAGTATGGCGCAGCATCACCAGACGTCCCCGAGTATGAAGGGTATAGCCTGCACTGAGTATGGCGGCCTTGTGTGCAAGTCAGTCAGTATGGCGCAGCGTCACCAGACGTCCCCGAGTATGAAGGGTATAGCCTGCACTGAGTATGGCGGCCTTGTGTACCAGTCAGTCAGTATGGCGCAGCGTCACCAGACGTCCCCGAGTATGAAGGGTATAGCCTGCACCGCACTGAGTATGGCGGCCTTGTGTACCAGTCAGTCAGTATGGCGCAGCGTCACCAGACGTCCCCGAGTATGAAGGGTATAGCCTGCACCGCACGGAGTATGGCGGCCTTGTGTACCAGTCAGTCAGTATGGCGCAGCGTCACCAGACGTCCCCGAGTATGAAGGGTATAGCCTGCACTGAGTATGGCGGCCTTGTGTACCAGTCAGTCAGTATGGCGCAGCGTCACTAGATGTTCCCGAGTATGAAGGGTATAGCCTGCACCGCACTGAGTATGGCAGCCTTGTGTACCAGTCAGTCAGTATGGCGCAGCATCACCAGACGTCCCCGAGTATGAAGGGTATAGCCTGCACCGCACTGAGTATGGCGGCCTTGTGTGCAAGTCAGTCAGTATGGCGCAGCGTCACCAGACGTCCCCGAGTATGAAGGGTATAGCCTGCACTGAGTATGGCGGCCTTGTGTACCAGTCAGTCAGTATGGCGCAGCGTCACCAGACGTCCCCGAGTATGAAGGGTATAGCCTGCACCGCACTGAGTATGGCGGCCTTGTGTGTGAGTCAGTCAGTATGACGCAGCGGCACCAGACGTCCCCGAGTATGAAGGGTATAGCCTGCACCGCACTGAGTATGGCGGCCTTGTGTGCGAGTCAGTCAGTATGGCGCAGCGTCACCAGACGTCCCCGAGTATGAAGGGTATAGCCTGCACCGCACTGAGTATGGCGGCCTTGTGTGTGAGTCAGTCAGTATGGCGCAGCATCACCAGACGTCCCCGAGTATGAAGGGTATAGCCTGCACTAAGTATGGTGGCCTTGTGTGTGTCAGTCAGTCAGTATGGCGCAGCGTCACTAGATGTTCCCGAGTATGAAGGGTATAGCCTGCACCGCACTGAGTATGGCGGCCTTGTGTGCAAGTCAGTCAGTATGGCGCAGCGTCACCAGACGTCCCCGAGTATGAAGGGTATAGCCTGCACCGCACTGAGTATGGCGGCCTTGTGTGCGAGTCAGTCAGTATGGCGCAGCGTCACCAGACGTCCCCGAGTATGAAGGGTATAGCCTGCACCGCACTGAGTATGGCGGCCTTGTGTGTGAGTCAGTCAGTATGGCGCAGCATCACCAGACGTTCCCGAGTATGAAAGGTATAGCCTGCACCGCACTGAGTATGGCGGCCTTGTGTGTGAGTCAGTCAGTATGGCGCAGCATCACCAGACATCCCCGAGTATGAAGGGTATAGCCTGCACCGCACTGAGTATGGCGGCCTTGTGTGTGAGTCAGTCAGTATGGCGCAGCATCACCAGATGTCCCCGAGTATGAAGGGTATAGCCTGCACTGAGTATGGCGGCCTTGTGTACCAGTCAGTCAGTATGGCGCAGCATCACCAGATGTCCCCGAGTATGAAGGGTATAGCCTGCACCGCACTGAGTATGGCGGCCTTGTGTGCGAGTCAGTCAGTATGGTGCAGCGTCACCAGACGACCCCGAGTATGAAGGGTATAGCCTGCACCGCACTGAGTATGGCGGCCTTGTGTACCAGTCAGTCAGTATGGCGCAGCATCACCAGACGACCCCGAGTATGAAGGGTATAGCCTGCACTGAGTATGGCGGCCTTGTGTACGAGTCAGTCAGTATGGCGCACTAGACGTCCCCGAGTATGAAGGGTATAGCCTGCACCGCACTGAGTATGGCGGCCTTGTGTGCGAGTCAGTCAGTATGGCGCAGCATCACCAGACGTCCCCGAGTATGAAGGGTATAGCCTGCACCGCACTGAGTATGGCGGCCTTGTGTGCGAGTCACTCAGTATGGCGCAGCGTCACCAGACGTCCCCGAGTATGAAGGGTATAGCCTGCACCGCACTGAGTATGGCGGCCTTGTGTGCGAGTCAGTCAGTATGGCGCAGCATCACCAGACGACCCCGAGTATGAAGGGTATAGCCTGCACTGAGTATGGCGGCCTTGTGTGTGAGTCAGTCAGTATGGCGCAGCATCACCAGACGTCCCCGAGTATGAAGGGTATAGCCTGCACCGCACTGAGTATGGCGGCCTTGTGTACCAGTCAGTCAGTATGGCGCAGCGTCACTAGATGTTCCCGAGTATGAAGGGTATAGCCTGCACCGCACTGAGTATGTCAGCCTTGTGTACCAGTCAGTCAGTATGGCGCAGCATCACTAGACGTCCCCGAGTATGAAGGGTATAGCCTGCACCGCACTGAGTATGGCGGCCTTGTGTGCAAGTCAGTCAGTATGGCGCAGCGTCACCAGACGTCCCCGAGTATGAAGGGTATAGCCTGCACTGAGTATGGCGGCCTTGTGTACCAGTCAGTCAGTATGGCGCAGCGTCACCAGACGTCCCCGAGTATGAAGGGTATAGCCTGCACCGCACTGAGTATGGCGGCCTTGTGTGTGAGTCAGTCAGTATGACGCAGCGGCACCAGACGTCCCCGAGTATGAAGGGTATAGCCTGCACCGCACTGAGTATGGCGGCCTTGTGTGCGAGTCAGTCAGTATGGCGCAGCGTCACCAGACGTCCCCGAGTATGAAGGGTATAGCCTGCACCGCACTGAGTATGGCGGCCTTGTGTGTGAGTCAGTCAGTATGGCGCAGCATCACCAGACGTTCCCGAGTATGAAGGGTATAGCCTGCACTGAGTATGGCGGCCTTGTGTACCAGTCACTCAGTATGGCGCAGCATCACCAGACGTCCCCGAGTATGAAGGGTATAGCCTGCACTGAGTATGGTGGCCTTGTGTGTGTCAGTCAGTTAGTATGGCGCAGCGTCACTAGATGTTCCCGAATATGAAGGGTATAGCCTGCACCGCACTGAGTATGGCGGCCTTGTGTGCAAGTCAGTCAGTATGGCGCAGCGTCACCAGACGTCCCCGAGTATGAAGGGTATAGCCTGCACCGCACTGAGTATGGCGGCCTTGTGTGCGAGTCAGTCAGTATGGCGCAGCGTCACCAGACGTCCCCGAGTATGAAGGGTATAGCCTGCACCGCACTGAGTATGGCGGCCTTGTGTGTGAGTCAGTCAGTATGGCGCAGCATCACCAGACGTTCCCGAGTATGAAAGGTATAGCCTGCACCGCACTGAGTATGGCGGCCTTGTGTGTGAGTCAGTCAGTATGGCGCAGCATCACCAGACGTCCCCGAGTATGAAGGGTATAGCCTGCACCGCACTGAGTATGGCGGCCTTGTGTGTGAGTCAGTCAGTATAGCGCAGCATCACCAGATGTCCCCGAGTATGAAGGGTATAGCCTGCACTGAGTATGGCGGCCTTGTGTACCAGTCAGTCAGTATGGCGCAGCATCACCAGACGTCCCCGAGTATGAAGGGTATAGCCTGCACCGCACTGAGTATGGCGGCCTTGTGTGTGAGTCAGTCAGTATGGCGCAGCATCACCAGACGTCCCTGAGTATGAAGGGTATAGCCTGCACTGAGTATGGCGGCCTTGTGTGCGAGTCACTCAGTATGACGCAGCGGCACCAGACGTCCCCGAGTATGAAGGGTATAGCCTGCACCGCACTGAGTATGGCGGCCTTGTGTGCGAGTCACTCAGTATGGCGCAGCGTCACCAGACGTCCCCGAGTATGAAGGGTATAGCCTGCACTGAGTATGGTGGCCTTGTGTGTGAGTCAGTCAGTATGGCACAGCGTCACTAGATGTTCCCGAGTATGAAGGGTATAGCCTGCACCGCACTGAGTATGGCGGCCTTGTGTACCAGTCAGTCAGTATGGCGCAGCATCACCAGACGTCCCCGAGTATGAAGGGTATAGCCTGCACCGCACTGAGTATGGCGGCCTTGTGTGCAAGTCAGTCAGTATGGCGCAGCGTCACCAGACGTCCCCGAGTATGAAGGGTATAGCCTGCACTGAGTATGGCGGCCTTGTGTACCAGTCAGTCAGTATGGCGCAGCGTCACTAGATGTTCCCGAATATGAAGGGTATAGCCTGCACCGCACTGAGTATGGCAGCCTTGTGTACCAGTCAGTCAGTATGGCGCAGCATCACCAGACGTCCCCGAGTATGAAGGGTATAGCCTGCACTGAGTATGGCGGCCTTGTGTACCAGTCAGTCAGTATGGCGCAGCATCACCAGATGTTCCCGAGTATGAAGGGTATAGCCTGCACCGCACTGAGTATGGCAGCCTTGTGTACTAGTCAGTCAGTATGGCGCAGCATCACCAGACGTCCCCGAGTATGAAGGGTATAGCCTGCACCGCACTGAGTATGGCGGCCTTGTGTGCAAGTCAGTCAGTATGGCGCAGCGTCACCAGACGTCCCCGAGTATGAAGGGTATAGCCTGCACTGAGTATGGCGGCCTTGTGTACCAGTCAGTCAGTATGGCGCAGCGTCACCAGACGTCCCCGAGTATGAAGGGTATAGCCTGCACTGAGTATGGCGGCCTTGTGTACCAGTCAGTCAGTATGGCGCAGCGTCACCAGACGTCCCCGAGTATGAAGGGTATAGCCTGCACCGCACTGAGTATGGCGGCCTTGTGTACCAGTCACTCAGTATGGCGCAGCATCACCAGATGTCCCCGAGTATGAAGGGTATAGCCTGCACCGCACTGAGTATGGCGGCCTTGTGTACGAGTCAGTCAGTATGGCGCAGCATCACCAGACGTCCCCGAGTATGAAGGGTATAGCCTGCACCGCACTGAGTATGGCGGCCTTGTGTGCGAGTCACTCAGTATGGCGCAGCGTCACCAGACGTCCCCGAGTATGAAGGGTATAGCCTGCACTGCACTGAGTATGGCGGCCTTGTGTGTGAGTCAGTCAGTATGGCGCAGCATCACCAGATGTCCCCGAGTATGAAGGGTATAGCCTGCACTGAGTATGGCGGCCTTGTGTACCAGTCAGTCAGTATGGCGCAGCATCACCAGATGTCCCCGAGTATGAAGGGTATAGCCTGCACCGCACTGAGTATGGCGGCCTTGTGTGCGAGTCAGTCAGTATGGTGCAGCGTCACCAGACGACCCCGAGTATGAAGGGTATAGCCTGCACCGCACTGAGTATGGCGGCCTTGTGTACCAGTCAGTCAGTATGGCGCAGCATCACCAGACGACCCCGAGTATGAAGGGTATAGCCTGCACTCAGTATGGCGGCCTTGTGTACGAGTCAGTCAGTATGGCGCACTAGACGTCCCCGAGTATGAAGGGTATAGCCTGCACCGCACTGAGTATGGCGGCCTTGTGTGCGAGTCAGTCAGTATGGCGCAGCATCACCAGACGTCCCCGAGTATGAAGGGTATAGCCTGCACCGCACTGAGTATGGCGGCCTTGTGTGCGAGTCAGTCAGTATGGCGCAGCATCACCAGACGACCCCGAGTATGAAGGGTATAGCCTGCACTGAGTATGGCGGCCTTGTGTGCGAGTCAGTCAGTATGGCGCAGCATCACCAGACGTCCCCGAGTATGAAGGGTATAGCCTGCACCGCACTGAGTATGGCGGCCTTGTGTGCGAGTCAGTCAGTATGGCGCACCAGACGTCCCCGAGTATGAAGGGTATAGCCTGCACCGCACTGAGTATGGCGGCCTTGTGTGCGAGTCACTCAGTATGGCGCAGCGTCACCAGACGTCCCCGAGTATGAAGGGTATAGCCTGCACCGCACTGAGTATGGCGGCCTTGTGTGTGAGTCAGTCAGTATGGCGCAGCATCACCAGACGTCCCTGAGTATGAAGGGTATAGCCTGCACTGAGTATGGTGGCCTTGTGTACGAGTCAGTCAGTATGGCGCAGCGTCACTAGATGTCCCCGAGTATGAAGGGTATAGCCTGCACCGCACTGAGTATGGCGGCCTTGTGTGTGAGTCAGTCAGTATGGCGCAGCATCACCAGACGTCCCCGAGTATGAAGGGTATAGCCTGCACTGAGTATGGTGGCCTTGTGTACGAGTCAGTCAGTATGGCGCAGCATCACCAGATGTCCCCGAGTATGAAGGGTATAGCCTGCACCGCACTGAGTATGGCGGCCTTGTGTGTGAGTCAGTCAGTATGGCGCAGCGTCACCAGACGTCCCCGAGTATGAAGGGTATAGCCTGCACCGCACTGAGTATGGCGGCCTTGTGTGCGAGTCAGTCAGTATGGCGCAGCGTCACCAGATGTCCCCGAGTATGAAGGGTATAGCCTGCACCGCACTGAGTATGGCGGCCTTGTGTACCAGTCAGTCAGTATGGCGCAGCGTCACCAGACGTCCCCGAGTATGAAGGGTATAGCCTGCACTTTGTATGGCGGCCTTGTGTACCAGTCAGTCAGTATGGCGCAGCGTCACTAGATGTTCCCGAGTATGAAGGGTATAGCCTGCACTGAGTATGGCGGCCTTGTGTGCAAGTCAGTCAGTATGGCGCAGCGTCACCAGACGTCCCCGAGTATGAAGGGTATAGCCTGCACTTTGTATGGCGGCCTTGTGTACCAGTCAGTCAGTATGGCGCAGCGTCACTAGATGTTCCCGAGTATGAAGGGTATAGCCTGCACTGAGTATGGCGGCCTTGTGTGCAAGTCAGTCAGTATGGCGCAGCGTCACCAGACGTCCCCGAGTATGAAGGGTATAGCCTGCACTGAGTATGGCGGCCTTGTGTGCAAGTCAGTCAGTATGGCGCAGCGTCACCAGACGTCCCCGAGTATGAAGGGTATAGCCTGCACTGAGTATGGCGGCCTTGTGTGCAAGTCAGTCAGTATGGCGCAGCGTCACCAGACGTCCCCGAGTATGAAGGGTATAGCCTGCACTGAGTATGGCGGCCTTGTGTACCAGTCAGTCAGTATGGCGCAGCGTCACCAGACGTCCCCGAGTATGAAGGGTATAGCCTGCACCGCACTGAGTATGGCGGCCTTGTGTACCAGTCAGTCAGTATGGCGCAGCGTCACCAGACGTCCCCGAGTATGAAGGGTATAGCCTGCACCGCACTGAGTATGGCGGCCTTGTGTACCAGTCAGTCAGTATGGCGCAGCGTCACCAGACGTCCCCGAGTATGAAGGGTATAGCCTGCACTGAGTATGGCGGCCTTGTGTACCAGTCAGTCAGTATGGCGCAGCGTCACTAGATGTTCCCGAGTATGAAGGGTATAGCCTGCACCGCACTGAGTATGGCAGCCTTGTGTACCAGTCAGTCAGTATGGCGCAGCATCACCAGACGTCCCCGAGTATGAAGGGTATAGCCTGCACCGCACTGAGTATGGCGGCCTTGTGTGCAAGTCAGTCAGTATGGCGCAGCGTCACCAGACGTCCCCGAGTATGAAGGGTATAGCCTGCACTGAGTATGGCGGCCTTGTGTACCAGTCAGTCAGTATGGCGCAGCGTCACCAGACGTCCCCGAGTATGAAGGGTATAGCCTGCACTGAGTATGGCGGCCTTGTGTACCAGTCAGTCAGTATGGCGCAGCGTCACCAGACGTCCCCGAGTATGAAGGGTATAGCCTGCACCGCACTGAGTATGGCGGCCTTGTGTACCAGTCAGTCAGTATGGCGCAGCATCACCAGATGTCCCCGAGTATGAAGGGTATAGCCTGCACTGAGTATGGCGGCCTTCTGTACCAGTCAGTCAGTATGGCGCAGCATCACCAGATGTCCCCGAGTATGAAGGGTATAGCCTGCACCGCACTGAGTATGGTGGCCTTGTGTGCGAGTCACTCAGTATGGCGCAGCGTCACCAGACGTCCCCGAGTATGAAGGGTATAGCCTGCACTGAGTATGGCGGCCTTGTGTGCAAGTCAGTCAGTATGGCGCAGCGTCACCAGACGTCCCCGAGTATGAAGGGTATAGCCTGCACTGAGTATGGCGGCCTTGTGTACCAGTCAGTCAGTATGGCGCAGCGTCACCAGACGTCCCCGAGTATGAAGGGTATAGCCTGCACCGCACTGAGTATGGCGGCCTTGTGTACCAGTCAGTCAGTATGGCGCAGCGTCACCAGACGTCCCCGAGTATGAAGGGTATAGCCTGCACCGCACTGAGTATGGCGGCCTTGTGTACCAGTCAGTCAGTATGGCGCAGCGTCACCAGACGTCCCCGAGTATGAAGGGTATAGCCTGCACTGAGTATGGCGGCCTTGTGTACCAGTCAGTCAGTATGGCGCAGCGTCACTAGATGTTCCCGAGTATGAAGGGTATAGCCTGCACCGCACTGAGTATGGCAGCCTTGTGTACCAGTCAGTCAGTATGGCGCAGCATCACCAGACGTCCCCGAGTATGAAGGGTATAGCCTGCACCGCACTGAGTATGGCGGCCTTGTGTGCAAGTCAGTCAGTATGGCGCAGCGTCACCAGACGTCCCCGAGTATGAAGGGTATAGCCTGCACTGAGTATGGCGGCCTTGTGTACCAGTCAGTCAGTATGGCGCAGCGTCACCAGACGTCCCCGAGTATGAAGGGTATAGCCTGCACTGAGTATGGCGGCCTTGTGTACCAGTCAGTCAGTATGGCGCAGCGTCACCAGACGTCCCCGAGTATGAAGGGTATAGCCTGCACCGCACTGAGTATGGCGGCCTTGTGTACCAGTCACTCAGTATGGCGCAGCATCACCAGATGTCCCCGAGTATGAAGGGTATAGCCTGCACCGCACTGAGTATGGCGGCCTTGTGTACGAGTCAGTCAGTATGGCGCAGCATCACCAGATGTCCCCGAGTATGAAGGGTATAGCCTGCACTGAGTATGGCGGCCTTCTGTACCAGTCAGTCAGTATGGCGCAGCATCACCAGATGTCCCCGAGTATGAAGGGTATAGCCTGCACCGCACTGAGTATGGTGGCCTTGTGTGCGAGTCACTCAGTATGGCGCAGCGTCACCAGACGTCCCCGAGTATGAAGGGTATAGCCTGCACCGCACTGAGTATGGCGGCCTTGTGTGCGAGTCAGTCAGTATGGTGCAGCGTCACCAGACGACCCCGAGTATGAAGGGTATAGCCTGCACCGCACTGAGTATGGCGGCCTTGTGTACCAGTCAGTCAGTATGGCGCAGCATCACCAGACGACCCCGAGTATGAAGGGTATAGCCTGCACTCAGTATGGCGGCCTTGTGTACGAGTCAGTCAGTATGGCGCACCAGACGTCCCCGAGTATGAAGGGTATAGCCTGCACCGCACTGAGTATGGCGGCCTTGTGTGTGAGTCAGTCAGTATGGCGCAGCATCACCAGATGTCCCCGAGTATGAAGGGTATAGCCTGCACCGCACTGAGTATGGCGGCCTTGTGTGTGAGTCAGTCAGTATGGCGCAGCGTCACCAGACGTCCCCGAGTATGAAGGGTATAGCCTGCACTGAGTATGGCGGCCTTGTGTACCAGTCAGTCAGTATGGCGCAGCATCACCAGACGTCCCCGAGTATGAAGGGTATAGCCTGCACCGCACTGAGTATGGCGGCCTTGTGTGTGAGTCAGTCAGTATGGCGCAGCATCACCAGACGTCCCTGAGTATGAAGGGTATAGCCTGCACTGAGTATGGCGGCCTTGTGTGCGAGTCACTCAGTATGACGCAGCGGCACCAGACGTCCCCGAGTATGAAGGGTATAGCCTGCACCGCACTGAGTATGGCGGCCTTGTGTGCGAGTCACTCAGTATGGCGCAGCGTCACCAGACGTCCCCGAGTATGAAGGGTATAGCCTGCACTGAGTATGGTGGCCTTGTGTGTGAGTCAGTCAGTATGGCACAGCGTCACTAGATGTTCCCGAGTATGAAGGGTATAGCCTGCACCGCACTGAGTATGGCGGCCTTGTGTACCAGTCAGTCAGTATGGCGCAGCATCACCAGACGTCCCCGAGTATGAAGGGTATAGCCTGCACCGCACTGAGTATGGCGGCCTTGTGTGCAAGTCAGTCAGTATGGCGCAGCGTCACCAGACGTCCCCGAGTATGAAGGGTATAGCCTGCACTGAGTATGGCGGCCTTGTGTACCAGTCAGTCAGTATGGCGCAGCGTCACTAGATGTTCCCGAATATGAAGGGTATAGCCTGCACCGCACTGAGTATGGCAGCCTTGTGTACCAGTCAGTCAGTATGGCGCAGCATCACCAGACGTCCCCGAGTATGAAGGGTATAGCCTGCACTGAGTATGGCGGCCTTGTGTACCAGTCAGTCAGTATGGCGCAGCGTCACCAGACGTCCCCGAGTATGAAGGGTATAGCCTGCACTGAGTATGGCGGCCTTGTGTACCAGTCAGTCAGTATGGCGCAGCGCCACTAGATGTTCCCGAGTATGAAGGGTATAGCCTGCACCGCACTGAGTATGGCAGCCTTGTGTACTAGTCAGTCAGTATGGCGCAGCATCACCAGACGTCCCCGAGTATGAAGGGTATAGCCTGCACCGCACTGAGTATGGCGGCCTTGTGTGCAAGTCAGTCAGTATGGCGCAGCGTCACCAGACGTCCCCGAGTACGAAGGGTATAGCCTGCACTGAGTATGGCGGCCTTGTGTACCAGTCAGTCAGTATGGCGCAGCGTCACCAGACGTCCCCGAGTATGAAGGGTATAGCCTGCACTGAGTATGGCGGCCTTGTGTACCAGTCAGTCAGTATGGCGCAGCGTCACCAGACGTCCCCGAGTATGAAGGGTATAGCCTGCACCGCACTGAGTATGGCGGCCTTGTGTACCAGTCACTCAGTATGGCGCAGCATCACCAGATGTCCCCGAGTATGAAGGGTATAGCCTGCACCGCACTGAGTATGGCGGCCTTGTGTACGAGTCAGTCAGTATGGCGCAGCATCACCAGACGTCCCCGAGTATGAAGGGTATAGCCTGCACCGCACTGAGTATGGCGGCCTTGTGTGCGAGTCACTCAGTATGGCGCAGCGTCACCAGACGTCCCCGAGTATGAAGGGTATAGCCTGCACTGCACTGAGTATGGCGGCCTTGTGTGTGAGTCAGTCAGTATGGCGCAGCATCACCAGATGTCCCCGAGTATGAAGGGTATAGCCTGCACTGAGTATGGCGGCCTTGTGTACCAGTCAGTCAGTATGGCGCAGCATCACCAGATGTCCCCGAGTATGAAGGGTATAGCCTGCACCGCACTGAGTATGGCGGCCTTGTGTGCGAGTCAGTCAGTATGGTGCAGCGTCACCAGACGACCCCGAGTATGAAGGGTATAGCCTGCACCGCACTGAGTATGGCGGCCTTGTGTACCAGTCAGTCAGTATGGCGCAGCATCACCAGACGACCCCGAGTATGAAGGGTATAGCCTGCACTCAGTATGGCGGCCTTGTGTACGAGTCAGTCAGTATGGCGCACTAGACGTCCCCGAGTATGAAGGGTATAGCCTGCACCGCACTGAGTATGGCGGCCTTGTGTGCGAGTCAGTCAGTATGGCGCAGCATCACCAGACGTCCCCGAGTATGAAGGGTATAGCCTGCACCGCACTGAGTATGGCGGCCTTGTGTGCGAGTCAGTCAGTATGGCGCAGCATCACCAGACGACCCCGAGTATGAAGGGTATAGCCTGCACTGAGTATGGCGGCCTTGTGTGCGAGTCAGTCAGTATGGCGCAGCATCACCAGACGTCCCCGAGTATGAAGGGTATAGCCTGCACCGCACTGAGTATGGCGGCCTTGTGTGCGAGTCAGTCAGTATGGCGCACCAGACGTCCCCGAGTATGAAGGGTATAGCCTGCACCGCACTGAGTATGGCGGCCTTGTGTGCGAGTCACTCAGTATGGCGCAGCGTCACCAGACGTCCCCGAGTATGAAGGGTATAGCCTGCACCGCACTGAGTATGGCGGCCTTGTGTGTGAGTCAGTCAGTATGGCGCAGCATCACCAGACGTCCCCGAGTATGAAGGGTATAGCCTGCACTGAGTATGGTGGCCTTGTGTACGAGTCAGTCAGTATGGCGCAGCGTCACTAGATGTCCCCGAGTATGAAGGGTATAGCCTGCACCGCACTGAGTATGGCGGCCTTGTGTGTGAGTCAGTCAGTATGGCGCAGCATCACCAGACGTCCCCGAGTATGAAGGGTATAGCCTGCACTGAGTATGGTGGCCTTGTGTACGAGTCAGTCAGTATGGCGCAGCATCACCAGATGTCCCCGAGTATGAAGGGTATAGCCTGCACCGCACTGAGTATGGCGGCCTTGTGTGTGAGTCAGTCAGTATGGCGCAGCGTCACCAGACGTCCCCGAGTATGAAGGGTATAGCCTGCACCGCACTGAGTATGGCGGCCTTGTGTGCGAGTCAGTCAGTATGGCGCAGCGTCACCAGATGTCCCCGAGTATGAAGGGTATAGCCTGCACCGCACTGAGTATGGCGGCCTTGTGTACCAGTCAGTCAGTATGGCGCAGCGTCACCAGACGTCCCCGAGTATGAAGGGTATAGCCTGCACTTTGTATGGCGGCCTTGTGTACCAGTCAGTCAGTATGGCGCAGCGTCACTAGATGTTCCCGAGTATGAAGGGTATAGCCTGCACTGAGTATGGCGGCCTTGTGTGCAAGTCAGTCAGTATGGCGCAGCGTCACCAGACGTCCCCGAGTATGAAGGGTATAGCCTGCACTTTGTATGGCGGCCTTGTGTACCAGTCAGTCAGTATGGCGCAGCGTCACTAGATGTTCCCGAGTATGAAGGGTATAGCCTGCACTGAGTATGGCGGCCTTGTGTGCAAGTCAGTCAGTATGGCGCAGCGTCACCAGACGTCCCCGAGTATGAAGGGTATAGCCTGCACTGAGTATGGCGGCCTTGTGTGCAAGTCAGTCAGTATGGCGCAGCGTCACCAGACGTCCCCGAGTATGAAGGGTATAGCCTGCACTGAGTATGGCGGCCTTGTGTGCAAGTCAGTCAGTATGGCGCAGCGTCACCAGACGTCCCCGAGTATGAAGGGTATAGCCTGCACTGAGTATGGCGGCCTTGTGTACCAGTCAGTCAGTATGGCGCAGCGTCACCAGACGTCCCCGAGTATGAAGGGTATAGCCTGCACCGCACTGAGTATGGCGGCCTTGTGTACCAGTCAGTCAGTATGGCGCAGCGTCACCAGACGTCCCCGAGTATGAAGGGTATAGCCTGCACCGCACTGAGTATGGCGGCCTTGTGTACCAGTCAGTCAGTATGGCGCAGCGTCACCAGACGTCCCCGAGTATGAAGGGTATAGCCTGCACTGAGTATGGCGGCCTTGTGTACCAGTCAGTCAGTATGGCGCAGCGTCACTAGATGTTCCCGAGTATGAAGGGTATAGCCTGCACCGCACTGAGTATGGCAGCCTTGTGTACCAGTCAGTCAGTATGGCGCAGCATCACCAGACGTCCCCGAGTATGAAGGGTATAGCCTGCACCGCACTGAGTATGGCGGCCTTGTGTGCAAGTCAGTCAGTATGGCGCAGCGTCACCAGACGTCCCCGAGTATGAAGGGTATAGCCTGCACTGAGTATGGCGGCCTTGTGTACCAGTCAGTCAGTATGGCGCAGCGTCACCAGACGTCCCCGAGTATGAAGGGTATAGCCTGCACTGAGTATGGCGGCCTTGTGTACCAGTCAGTCAGTATGGCGCAGCGTCACCAGACGTCCCCGAGTATGAAGGGTATAGCCTGCACCGCACTGAGTATGGCGGCCTTGTGTACCAGTCACTCAGTATGGCGCAGCATCACCAGATGTCCCCGAGTATGAAGGGTATAGCCTGCACCGCACTGAGTATGGCGGCCTTGTGTACGAGTCAGTCAGTATGGCGCAGCATCACCAGATGTCCCCGAGTATGAAGGGTATAGCCTGCACTGAGTATGGCGGCCTTCTGTACCAGTCAGTCAGTATGGCGCAGCATCACCAGATGTCCCCGAGTATGAAGGGTATAGCCTGCACCGCACTGAGTATGGTGGCCTTGTGTGCGAGTCACTCAGTATGGCGCAGCGTCACCAGACGTCCCCGAGTATGAAGGGTATAGCCTGCACCGCACTGAGTATGGCGGCCTTGTGTGCGAGTCAGTCAGTATGGTGCAGCGTCACCAGACGACCCCGAGTATGAAGGGTATAGCCTGCACCGCACTGAGTATGGCGGCCTTGTGTACCAGTCAGTCAGTATGGCGCAGCATCACCAGACGACCCCGAGTATGAAGGGTATAGCCTGCACTCAGTATGGCGGCCTTGTGTACGAGTCAGTCAGTATGGCGCACTAGACGTCCCCGAGTATGAAGGGTATAGCCTGCACCGCACTGAGTATGGCGGCCTTGTGTGCGAGTCAGTCAGTATGGCGCAGCATCACCAGACGTCCCCGAGTATGAAGGGTATAGCCTGCACCGCACTGAGTATGGCGGCCTTGTGTGCGAGTCAGTCAGTATGGCGCACCAGACGTCCCCGAGTATGAAGGGTATAGCCTGCACCGCACTGAGTATGGCGGCCTTGTGTGCGAGTCACTCAGTATGGCGCAGCGTCACCAGACGTCCCCGAGTATGAAGGGTATAGCCTGCACCGCACTGAGTATGGCGGCCTTGTGTGTGAGTCAGTCAGTATGGCGCAGCATCACCAGACGTCCCCGAGTATGAAGGGTATAGCCTGCACTGAGTATGGTGGCCTTGTGTACGAGTCAGTCAGTATGGCGCAGCGTCACTAGATGTCCCCGAGTATGAAGGGTATAGCCTGCACCGCACTGAGTATGGCGGCCTTGTGTGTGAGTCAGTCAGTATGGCGCAGCATCACCAGACGTCCCCGAGTATGAAGGGTATAGCCTGCACTGAGTATGGTGGCCTTGTGTACGAGTCAGTCAGTATGGCGCAGCATCACCAGATGTCCCCGAGTATGAAGGGTATAGCCTGCACCGCACTGAGTATGGCGGCCTTGTGTGTGAGTCAGTCAGTATGGCGCAGCGTCACCAGATGTCCCCGAGTATGAAGGGTATAGCCTGCACCGCACTGAGTATGGCGGCCTTGTGTACCAGTCAGTCAGTATGGCGCAGCGTCACCAGACGTCCCCGAGTATGAAGGGTATAGCCTGCACTTTGTATGGCGGCCTTGTGTACCAGTCAGTCAGTATGGCGCAGCGTCACTAGATGTTCCCGAGTATGAAGGGTATAGCCTGCACCGCACTGAGTATGGCAGCCTTGTGTACCAGTCAGTCAGTATGGCGCAGCATCACCAGACGTCCCCGAGTATGAAGGGTATAGCCTGCACTGAGTATGGCAGCCTTGTGTGCAAGTCAGTCAGTATGGCGCAGCGTCACCAGACGTCCCCGAGTATGAAGGGTATAGCCTGCACTGAGTATGGCGGCCTTGTGTACCAGTCAGTCAGTATGGCGCAGCGTCACCAGACGTCCCCGAGTATGAAGGGTATAGCCTGCACCGCACTGAGTATGGCGGCCTTGTGTACCAGTCAGTCAGTATGGCGCAGCGTCACCAGACGTCCCCGAGTATGAAGGGTATAGCCTGCACCGCACTGAGTATGGCGGCCTTGTGTACCAGTCAGTCAGTATGGCGCAGCGTCACTAGATGTTCCCGAGTATGAAGGGTATAGCCTGCACTGAGTATGGCGGCCTTGTGTACCAGTCAGTCAGTATGGCGCAGCGTCACTAGATGTTCCCGAGTATGAAGGGTATAGCCTGCACCGCACTGAGTATGGCAGCCTTGTGTACCAGTCAGTCAGTATGGCGCAGCATCACCAGACGTCCCCGAGTATGAAGGGTATAGCCTGCACCACACTGAGTATGGCGGCCTTGTGTGCAAGTCAGTCAGTATGGCGCAGCGTCACCAGACGTCCCCGAGTATGAAGGGTATAGCCTGCACTGAGTATGGCGGCCTTGTGTACCAGTCAGTCAGTATGGCGCAGCGTCACCAGACGTCCCCGAGTATGAAGGGTATAGCCTGCACCGCACTGAGTATGGCGGCCTTGTGTGTGAGTCAGTCAGTATGACGCAGCGGCACCAGACGTCCCCGAGTATGAAGGGTATAGCCTGCACCGCACTGAGTATGGCGGCCTTGTGTGCGAGTCAGTCAGTATGGCGCAGCGTCACCAGACGTCCCCGAGTATGAAGGGTATAGCCTGCACCGCACTGAGTATGGCGGCCTTGTGTGTGAGTCAGTCAGTATGGCGCAGCATCACCAGACGTTCCCGAGTATGAAAGGTATAGCCTGCACCGCACTGAGTATGGCGGCCTTGTGTGTGAGTCAGTCAGTATGGCGCAGCATCACCAGACGTCCCCGAGTATGAAGGGTATAGCCTGCACCGCACTGAGTATGGCGGCCTTGTGTGTGAGTCAGTCAGTATGGCGCAGCATCACCAGATGTCCCCGAGTATGAAGGGTATAGCCTGCACTGAGTATGGCGGCCTTGTGTACCAGTCAGTCAGTATGGCGCAGCATCACCAGATGTCCCCGAGTATGAAGGGTATAGCCTGCACCGCACTGAGTATGGTGGCCTTGTGTGCGAGTCACTCAGTATGGCGCAGCGTCACCAGACGTCCCCGAGTATGAAGGGTATAGCCTGCACCGCACTGAGTATGGCGGCCTTGTGTGCGAGTCAGTCAGTATGGTGCAGCGTCACCAGACGACCCCGAGTATGAAGGGTATAGCCTGCACCGCACTGAGTATGGCGGCCTTGTGTACCAGTCAGTCAGTATGGCGCAGCATCACCAGACGACCCCGAGTATGAAGGGTATAGCCTGCACTGAGTATGGCGGCCTTGTGTACGAGTCAGTCAGTATGGCGCACTAGACGTCCCCGAGTATGAAGGGTATAGCCTGCACCGCACTGAGTATGGCGGCCTTGTGTGCGAGTCAGTCAGTATGGCGCAGCATCACCAGACGTCCCCGAGTATGAAGGGTATAGCCTGCACCGCACTGAGTATGGCGGCCTTGTGTGCGAGTCACTCAGTATGGCGCAGCGTCACCAGACGTCCCCGAGTATGAAGGGTATAGCCTGCACTGAGTATGGCGGCCTTGTGTGTGAGTCAGTCAGTATGGCGCAGCATCACCAGACGTCCCCGAGTATGAAGGGTATAGCCTGCACCGCACTGAGTATGGCGGCCTTGTGTGCAAGTCAGTCAGTATGGCGCAGCGTCACCAGACGTCCCCGAGTATGAAGGGTATAGCCTGCACTGAGTATGGCGGCCTTGTGTACCAGTCAGTCAGTATGGCGCAGCGTCACCAGACGTCCCCGAGTATGAAGGGTATAGCCTGCACCGCACTGAGTATGGCGGCCTTGTGTGTCAGTCAGTCAGTATGGCGCAGCATCACCAGACGTCCCCGAGTATGAAGGGTATAGCCTGCACCGCACTGAGTATGGCGGCCTTGTGTGCGAGTCAGTCAGTATGGCGCAGCGTCACCAGACGTCCCCGAGTATGAAGGGTATAGCCTGCACCGCACTGAGTATGGCGGCCTTGTGTGTGAGTCAGTCAGTATGGCGCAGCATCACCAGACGTTCCCGAGTATGAAGGGTATAGCCTGCACCGCACTGAGTATGGCGGCCTTGTGTGTGAGTCAGTCAGTATGGCGCAGCATCACCAGACGTCCCCGAGTATGAAGGGTATAGCCTGCACTGAGTATGGCGGCCTTGTGTACCAGTCACTCAGTATGGCGCAGCATCACCAGACGTCCCCGAGTATGAAGGGTATAGCCTGCACTGAGTATGGTGGCCTTGTGTGTGTCAGTCAGTTAGTATGGCGCAGCGTCACTAGATGTTCCCGAGTATGAAGGGTATAGCCTGCACCGCACTGAGTATGGCGGCCTTGTGTGCAAGTCAGTCAGTATGGCGCAGCGTCACCAGACGTCCCCGAGTATGAAGGGTATAGCCTGCACCGCACTGAGTATGGCGGCCTTGTGTGCGAGTCAGTCAGTATGGCGCAGCGTCACCAGACGTCCCCGAGTATGAAGGGTATAGCCTGCACCGCACTGAGTATGGCGGCCTTGTGTGTGAGTCAGTCAGTATGGCGCAGCATCACCAGACGTTCCCGAGTATGAAAGGTATAGCCTGCACCGCACTGAGTATGGCGGCCTTGTGTGTGAGTCAGTCAGTATGGCGCAGCATCACCAGACGTCCCCGAGTATGAAGGGTATAGCCTGCACCGCACTGAGTATGGCGGCCTTGTGTGTGAGTCAGTCAGTATGGCGCAGCATCACCAGATGTCCCCGAGTATGAAGGGTATAGCCTGCACTGAGTATGGCGGCCTTGTGTACCAGTCAGTCAGTATGGCGCAGCATCACCAGATGTCCCCGAGTATGAAGGGTATAGCCTGCACCGCACTGAGTATGGTGGCCTTGTGTGCGAGTCACTCAGTATGGCGCAGCGTCACCAGACGTCCCCGAGTATGAAGGGTATAGCCTGCACCGCACTGAGTATGGCGGCCTTGTGTACCAGTCAGTCAGTATGGCGCAGCATCACCAGACGTCCCCGAGTATGAAGGGTATAGCCTGCACTGAGTATGGCGGCCTTGTGTACCAGTCAGTCAGTATGGCGCAGCGTCACCAGACGTCCCCGAGTATGAAGGGTATAGCCTGCACCGCACTGAGTATGGCGGCCTTGTGTGTCAGTCAGTCAGTATGGCGCAGCATCACCAGACGTCCCCGAGTATGAAGGGTATAGCCTGCACCGCACTGAGTATGGCGGCCTTGTGTGCGAGTCAGTCAGTATGGCGCAGCGTCACCAGACGTCCCCGAGTATGAAGGGTATAGCCTGCACCGCACTGAGTATGGCGGCCTTGTGTGTGAGTCAGTCAGTATGGCGCAGCATCACCAGACGTTCCCGAGTATGAAGGGTATAGCCTGCACCGCACTGAGTATGGCGGCCTTGTGTGTGAGTCAGTCAGTATGGCGCAGCATCACCAGACGTCCCCGAGTATGAAGGGTATAGCCTGCACTGAGTATGGCGGCCTTGTGTACCAGTCACTCAGTATGGCGCAGCATCACCAGACGTCCCCGAGTATGAAGGGTATAGCCTGCACTGAGTATGGTGGCCTTGTGTGTGTCAGTCAGTTAGTATGGCGCAGCGTCACTAGATGTTCCCGAGTATGAAGGGTATAGCCTGCACCGCACTGAGTATGGCGGCCTTGTGTGCAAGTCAGTCAGTATGGCGCAGCGTCACCAGACGTCCCCGAGTATGAAGGGTATAGCCTGCACCGCACTGAGTATGGCGGCCTTGTGTGCGAGTCAGTCAGTATGGCGCAGCGTCACCAGACGTCCCCGAGTATGAAGGGTATAGCCTGCACCGCACTGAGTATGGCGGCCTTGTGTGTGAGTCAGTCAGTATGGCGCAGCATCACCAGACGTTCCCGAGTATGAAAGGTATAGCCTGCACCGCACTGAGTATGGCGGCCTTGTGTGTGAGTCAGTCAGTATGGCGCAGCATCACCAGACGTCCCCGAGTATGAAGGGTATAGCCTGCACCGCACTGAGTATGGCGGCCTTGTGTGTGAGTCAGTCAGTATGGCGCAGCATCACCAGATGTCCCCGAGTATGAAGGGTATAGCCTGCACTGAGTATGGCGGCCTTGTGTACCAGTCAGTCAGTATGGCGCAGCATCACCAGATGTCCCCGAGTATGAAGGGTATAGCCTGCACCGCACTGAGTATGGTGGCCTTGTGTGCGAGTCACTCAGTATGGCGCAGCGTCACCAGACGTCCCCGAGTATGAAGGGTATAGCCTGCACCGCACTGAGTATGGCGGCCTTGTGTACCAGTCAGTCAGTATGGCGCAGCATCACCAGACGACCCCGAGTATGAAGGGTATAGCCTGCACTGAGTATGGCGGCCTTGTGTACGAGTCAGTCAGTATGGCGCACTAGACGTCCCCGAGTATGAAGGGTATAGCCTGCACCGCACTGAGTATGGCGGCCTTGTGTGCGAGTCAGTCAGTATGGCGCAGCATCACCAGACGTCCCCGAGTATGAAGGGTATAGCCTGCACCGCACTGAGTATGGCGGCCTTGTGTGCGAGTCACTCAGTATGGCGCAGCGTCACCAGACGTCCCCGAGTATGAAGGGTATAGCCTGCACCGCACTGAGTATGGCGGCCTTGTGTGTGAGTCAGTCAGTATGGCGCAGCATCACCAGACGACCCCGAGTATGAAGGGTATAGCCTGCACTGAGTATGGCGGCCTTGTGTACCAGTCAGTCAGTATGGCGCAGCATCACCAGATGTCCCCGAGTATGAAGGGTATAGCCTGCACCGCACTGAGTATGGCGGCCTTGTGTGCGAGTCAGTCAGTATGGCGCAGCATCACCAGACGACCCCGAGTATGAAGGGTATAGCCTGCACTGAGTATGGCGGCCTTGTGTGCGAGTCAGTCAGTATGGCGCAGCATCACCAGACGTCCCCGAGTATGAAGGGTATAGCCTGCACCGCACTGAGTATGGCGGCCTTGTGTGCGAGTCAGTCAGTATGGCGCACCAGACGTCCCCGAGTATGAAGGGTATAGCCTGCACCGCACTGAGTATGGCGGCCTTGTGTGCGAGTCACTCAGTATGGCGCAGCGTCACCAGACGTCCCCGAGTATGAAGGGTATAGCCTGCACCGCACTGAGTATGGCGGCCTTGTGTGTGAGTCAGTCAGTATGGCGCAGCATCACCAGACGTCCCCGAGTATGAAGGGTATAGCCTGCACTGAGTATGGTGGCCTTGTGTACGAGTCAGTCAGTATGGTGCAGCGTCACTAGATGTCCCCGAGTATGAAGGGTATAGCCTGCACCGCACTGAGTATGGCGGCCTTGTGTGTGTGTCAGTCAGTATGGCGCAGCATCACCAGATGTCCCCGAGTATGAAGGATATAGCCTGCACTGAGTATGGCGGCCTTGTGTACCAGTCAGTCAGTATGGCGCAGCATCACCAGATGTCCCCGAGTATGAAGGGTATAGCCTGCACCGCACTGAGTATGGCGGCCTTGTGTGCGAGTCAGTCAGTATGGCGCAGCGTCACCAGACGTCCCCGAGTATGAAGGGTATAGCCTGCACCGCACTGAGTATGGCGGCCTTGTGTGTGAGTCAGTCAGTATGGCGCAGCATCACCAGACGTTCCCGAGTATGAAGGGTATAGCCTGCACTGAGTATGGCGGCCTTGTGTACCAGTCACTCAGTATGGCGCAGCATCACCAGACGTCCCCGAGTATGAAGGGTATAGCCTGCACTGAGTATGGTGGCCTTGTGTGTGTCAGTCAGTCAGTATGGCGCAGTGTCACTAGATGTTCCCGAGTATGAAGGGTATAGCCTGCACCGCACTGAGTATGGCGGCCTTGTGTGCAAGTCAGTCAGTATGGCGCAGCATCACCAGACGTCCCCGAGTATGAAGGGTATAGCCTGCACCGCACTGAGTATGGTGGCCTTGTGTGCGAGTCAGTCAGTATGGCGCAGCGTCACCAGACGTCCCCGAGTATGAAGGGTATAGCCTGCACCGCACTGAGTATGGCGGCCTTGTGTGTGAGTCAGTCAGTATGGCGCAGCATCACCAGACGTCCCCGAGTATGAAAGGAATAGCCTGCACCGCACTGAGTATGGCGGCCTTGTGTGTGAGTCAGTCAGTATGGCGCAGCATCACCAGACGTCCCCGAGTATGAAGGGTATAGCCTGCACCGCACTGAGTATGGCGGCCTTGTGTGTGAGTCAGTCAGTATGGCGCAGCATCACCAGATGTCCCCGAGTATGAAGGGTATAGCCTGCACTGAGTATGGCGGCCTTGTGTACCAGTCAGTCAGTGTGGCGCAGCATCACCAGATGTCCCCGAGTATGAAGGGTATAGCCTGCACCGCACTGAGTATGGTGGCCTTGTGTGCGAGTCACTCAGTATGGCGCAGCGTCACCAGACGTCCCCGAGTATGAAGGGTATAGCCTGCACCGCACTGAGTATGGCGGCCTTGTGTGCGAGTCAGTCAGTATGGTGCAGCGTCACCAGACGACCCCGAGTATGAAGGGTATAGCCTGCACCGCACTGAGTATGGCGGCCTTGTGTACCAGTCAGTCAGTATGGCGCAGCATCACCAGACGACCCCGAGTATGAAGGGTATAGCCTGCACCGCACTGAGTATGGCGGCCTTGTGTGTGAGTCAGTCAGTATGGCGCAGCATCACCAGACGTTCCCGAGTATGAAAGGTATAGCCTGCACCGCACTGAGTATGGCGGCCTTGTGTGTGAGTCAGTCAGTATGGCGCAGCATCACCAGATGTCCCCGAGTATGAAGGGTATAGCCTGCACCGCACTGAGTATGGCGGCCTTGTGTACGAGTCAGTCAGTATGGCGCAGCATCACCAGACGTCCCCGAGTATGAAGGGTATAGCCTGCACCGCACTGAGTATGGCGGCCTTGTGTGCGAGTCACTCAGTATGGCGCAGCGTCACCAGACGTCCCCGAGTATGAAGGGTATAGCCTGCACCGCACTGAGTATGGCGGCCTTGTGTGCAAGTCAGTCAGTATGGCGCAGCGTCACCAGACGTCCCCGAGTATGAAGGGTATAGCCTGCACTGAGTATGGCGGCCTTGTGTACCAGTCAGTCAGTATGGCGCAGCGTCACCAGACGTCCCCGAGTATGAAGGGTATAGCCTGCACCGCACTGAGTATGGCGGCCTTGTGTGTGAGTCAGTCAGTATGACGCAGCGGCACCAGACGTCCCCGAGTATGAAGGGTATAGCCTGCACCGCACTGAGTATGGCGGCCTTGTGTGCGAGTCAGTCAGTATGGCGCAGCGTCACCAGACGTCCCCGAGTATGAAGGGTATAGCCTGCACCGCACTGAGTATGGCGGCCTTGTGTGTGAGTCAGTCAGTATGGCGCAGCATCACCAGATGTCCCCGAGTATGAAGGGTATAGCCTGCACTGAGTATGGCGGCCTTGTGTACCAGTCAGTCAGTATGGCGCAGCATCACCAGATGTCCCCGAGTATGAAGGGTATAGCCTGCACCGCACTGAGTATGGTGGCCTTGTGTGCGAGTCACTCACTATGGCGCAGCGTCACCAGACGTCCCCGAGTATGAAGGGTATAGCCTGCACCGCACTGAGTATGGCGGCCTTGTGTGCGAGTCAGTCAGTATGGTGCAGCGTCACCAGACGACCCCGAGTATGAAGGGTATAGCCTGCACCGCACTGAGTATGGCGGCCTTGTGTACCAGTCAGTCAGTATGGCGCAGCATCACCAGACGACCCCGAGTATGAAGGGTATAGCCTGCACCGCACTGAGTATGGCGGCCTTGTGTGTGAGTCAGTCAGTATGGCGCAGCATCACCAGACGTTCCCGAGTATGAAGGGTATAGCCTGCACCGCACTGAGTATGGCGGCCTTGTGTACCAGTCAGTCAGTATGGCGCAGCATCACCAGTCGACCCCGAGTATGAAGGGTATAGCCTGCACTGAGTATGGCGGCCTTGTGTACGAGTCAGTCAGTATGGCGCACTAGACGTCCCCGAGTATGAAGGGTATAGCCTGCACCGCACTGAGTATGGCGGCCTTGTGTGCGAGTCAGTCAGTATGGCGCAGCATCACCAGACGTCCCCGAGTATGAAGGGTATAGCCTACACCGCACTGAGTATGGCGGCCTTGTGTGCAAGTCACTCAGTATGGCGCAGCGTCACCAGATGTCCCCGAGTATGAAGGGTATAGCCTGCACCGCACTGAGTATGGCGGCCTTGTGTGCGAGTCAGTCAGTATGGCGCAGCATCACCAGACGACCCCGAGTATGAAGGGTATAGCCTGCACTGAGTATGGCGGCCTTGTGTACCAGTCAGTCAGTATGGCGCAGCATCACCAGATGTCCCCGAGTATGAAGGGTATAGCCTGCACCGCACTGAGTATGGCGGCCTTGTGTACGAGTCAGTCAGTATGGCGCAGCATCACCAGACGTCCCCGAGTATGAAGGGTATAGCCTGCACCGGACTGAGTATGGCGGCCTTGTGTGCGAGTCAGTCAGTATGGCGCAGCATCACCAGACGTCCCCGAGTATGAAGGGTATAGCCTGCACCGCACTGAGTATGGCGGCCTTGTGTGCGAGTCAGTCAGTATGGCGCACCAGACGTCCCCGAGTATGAAGGGTATAGCCTGCACCGCACTGAGTATGGCGGCCTTGTGTGCGAGTCAGTCAGTATGGCGCAGCATCACCAGACGTCCCCGAGTATGAAGGGTATAGCCTGCACCGCACTGAGTATGGCGGCCTTGTGTACCAGTCAGTCAGTATGGCGCAGCGTCACCAGACGTCCCCGAGTATGAAGGGTATAGCCTGCACTGAGTATGGCGGCCTTGTGTACCAGTCACTCAGTATGGCGCAGCGTCACCAGACGTCCCCGAGTATGAAGGGTATAGCCTGCACCGCACTGAGTATGGCGGCCTTGTGTGCGAGTCAGTCAGTATGGCGCAGCATCACCAGACGACCCCGAGTATGAAGGGTATAGCCTGCACTGAGTATGGCGGCCTTGTGTACGAGTCAGTCAGTATGGCGCACCAGACGTCCCCGAGTATGAAGGGTATAGCCTGCACCGCACTGAGTATGGCGGCCTTGTGTGCGAGTCAGTCAGTATGGCGCAGCATCACCAGACGTCCCCGAGTATGAAGGGTATAGCCTGCACTGAGTATGGCGGCCTTGTGTACCAGTCAGTCAGTATGGCGCAGCATCACCAGATGTCCCCGAGTATGAAGGGTATAGCCTGCACCGCACTGAGTATGGCGGCCTTGTGTACGAGTCAGTCAGTATGGCGCAGCATCACCAGACGTCCCCGAGTATGAAGGGTATAGCCTGCACCGCACTGAGTATGGCGGCCTTGTGTGCGAGTCAGTCAGTATGGCGCAGCATCACCAGACGTCCCCGAGTATGAAGGGTATAGCCTGCACCGCACTGAGTATGGCGGCATTGTGTGCGAGTCAGTCAGTATGGCGCAGCGTCACCAGACGTCCCCGAGTATGAAGGGTATAGCCTGCACTGAGTATGGTGGCCTTGTGTACGAGTCAGTCAGTATGGTGCAGCGTCACTAGATGTCCCCGAGTATGAAGGGTATAGCCTGCACCGCACTGAGTATGGCGGCCTTGTGTACCAGTCAGTCAGTATGGCGCAGCATCACCAGACGTCCCCGAGTATGAAGGGTATAGCCTGCACTGAGTATGGTGGCCTTGTGTGTGAGTCAGTCAGTATGGCGCAGCGTCACTAGATGTTCCCGAGTATGAAGGGTATAGCCTGCACCGCACTGAGTATGGCGGCCTTGTGTACCAGTCAGTCAGTATGGCGCAGCATCACCAGACGTCCCCGAGTATGAAGGGTATAGCCTGCACCGCACTGAGTATGGCGGCCTTGTGTGCAAGTCAGTCAGTATGGCGCAGCGTCACCAGACGTCCCCGAGTATGAAGGGTATAGCCTGCACTGAGTATGGCGGCCTTGTGTACCAGTCAGTCAGTATGGCGCAGCGTCACTAGATGTTCCCGAATATGAAGGGTATAGCCTGCACCGCACTGAGTATGGCAGCCTTGTGTACCAGTCAGTCAGTATGGCGCAGCATCACCAGACGTCCCCGAGTATGAAGGGTATAGCCTGCACTGAGTATGGCGGCCTTGTGTACCAGTCAGTCAGTATGGCGCAGCGTCACCAGACGTCCCCGAGTATGAAGGGTATAGCCTGCACCGCACTGAGTATGGCGGCCTTGTGTACCAGTCAGTCAGTATGGCGCAGCGTCACCAGACGTCCTCGAGTATGAAGGGTATAGCCTGCACTGAGTATGGCGGCCTTGTGTACCAGTCAGTCAGTATGGCGCAGCGTCACTAGATGTTCCCGAGTATGAAGGGTATAGCCTGCACCGCACTGAGTATGGCAGCCTTGTGTACCAGTCAGTCAGTATGGCGCAGCGTCACCAGACGTCCTCGAGTATGAAGGGTATAGCCTGCACTGAGTATGGCGGCCTTGTGTACCAGTCAGTCAGTATGGCGCAGCGTCACTAGATGTTCCCGAGTATGAAGGGTATAGCCTGCACCGCACTGAGTATGGCGGCCTTGTGTGTGAGTCAGTCAGTATGACGCAGCGGCACCAGACGTCCCCGAGTATGAAGGGTATAGCCTGCACCGCACTGAGTATGGCGGCCTTGTGTGCGAGTCAGTCAGTATGGCGCAGCGTCACCAGACGTCCCCGAGTATGAAGGGTATAGCCTGCACCGCACTGAGTATGGCGGCCTTGTGTGTGAGTCAGTCAGTATGGCGCAGCATCACCAGACGTTCCCGAGTATGAAGGGTATAGCCTGCACTGAGTATGGCGGCCTTGTGTACCAGTCAGTCAGTATGGCGCAGCGTCACCAGACGGCCCCGAGTATGAAGGGTATAGCCTGCACTGAGTATGGCGGCCTTGTGTGCGAGTCAGTCAGTATGGCGCAGCATCACCAGACGTCCCCGAGTATGAAGGGTATAGCCTGCACTGAGTATGGTGGCCTTGTGTGTGTCAGTCAGTCAGTATGGCGCAGCGTCACTAGATGTTCCCGAGTATGAAGGGTATAGCCTGCACCGCACTGAGTATGGCGGCCTTTTGTGCAAGTCAGTCAGTATGGCGCAGCGTCACCAGACGTCCCCGAGTATGAAGGGTATAGCCTGCACCGCACTGAGTATGGCGGCCTTGTGTACCAGTCAGTCAGTATGGCGCAGCATCACCAGACGACCCCGAGTATGAAGGGTATAGCCTGCACTGAGTATGGCGGCCTTGTGTACGAGTCAGTCAGTATGGCGCACTAGACGTCCCCGAGTATGAAGGGTATAGCCTGCACCGCACTGAGTATGGCGGCCTTGTGTGCGAGTCAGTCAGTATGGCGCAGCATCACCAGACGTCCCCGAGTATGAAGGGTATAGCCTGCACCGAACTGAGTATGGCGGCCTTGTGTGTGAGTCAGTCAGTATGGCGCAGCATCACCAGACGTTCCCGAGTATGAAAGGTATAGCCTGCACCGCACTGAGTATGGCGGCCTTGTGTGTGAGTCAGTCAGTATGGCGCAGCATCACCAGATGTCCCCGAGTATGAAGGGTATAGCCTGCACCGCACTGAGTATGGCGGCCTTGTGTACGAGTCAGTCAGTATGGCGCAGCATCACCAGACGTCCCCGAGTATGAAGGGTATAGCCTGCACCGCACTGAGTATGGCGGCCTTGTGTGTGAGTCAGTCAGTATGGCGCAGCATCACCAGATGTCCCCGAGTATGAAGGGTATAGCCTGCACTGAGTATGGCGGCCTTGTGTACCAGTCAGTCAGTATGGCGCAGCATCACCAGATGTCCCCGAGTATGAAGGGTATAGCCTGCACCGCACTGAGTATGGCGGCCTTGTGTGCGAGTCAGTCAGTATGGTGCAGCGTCACCAGACGACCCCGAGTATGAAGGGTATAGCCTGCACCGCACTGAGTATGGCGGCCTTGTGTACCAGTCAGTCAGTATGGCGCAGCATCACCAGACGTCCCCGAGTATGAAGGGTATAGCCTACACCGCACTGAGTATGGCGGCCTTGTGTGCGAGTCACTCAGTATGGCGCAGCGTCACCAGATGTCCCCGAGTATGAAGGGTATAGCCTGCACCGCACTGAGTATGGCGGCCTTGTGTGCGAGTCAGTCAGTATGGCGCAGCATCACCAGACGACCCCGAGTATGAAGGGTATAGCCTGCACTGAGTATGGCGGCCTTGTGTACCAGTCAGTCAGTATGGCGCAGCATCACCAGATGTCCCCGAGTATGAAGGGTATAGCCTGCACCGCACTGAGTATGGCGGCCTTGTGTACGAGTCAGTCAGTATGGCGCAGCATCACCAGACGTCCCCGAGTATGAAGGGTATAGCCTGCACCGGACTGAGTATGGCGGCCTTGTGTGCGAGTCAGTCAGTATGGCGCAGCATCACCAGACGTCCCCGAGTATGAAGGGTATAGCCTGCACCGCACTGAGTATGGCGGCCTTGTGTGCGAGTCAGTCAGTATGGCGCACCAGACGTCCCCGAGTATGAAGGGTATAGCCTGCACCGCACTGAGTATGGCGGCCTTGTGTGCGAGTCACTCAGTATGGCGCAGTGTCACCAGACGTCCCCGAGTATGAAGGGTATAGCCTGCACCGCACTGAGTATGGCGGCCTTGTGTGCGAGTCAGTCAGTATGGCGCAGCATCACCAGACGTCCCCGAGTATGAAGGGTATAGCCTGCACCGCACTGAGTATGGTGGCCTTGTGTGCGAGTCACTCAGTATGGCGCAGCGTCACCAGACGTCCCCGAGTATGAAGGGTATAGCCTGCACTGAGTATGGCGGCCTTGTGTACCAGTCACTCAGTATGGCGCAGCGTCACCAGACGTCCCCGAGTATGAAGGGTATAGCCTGCACCGCACTGAGTATGGCGGCCTTGTGTGCGAGTCAGTCAGTATGGCGCAGCATCACCAGACGACCCCGAGTATGAAGGGTATAGCCTGCACTGAGTATGGCGGCCTTGTGTACCAGTCAGTCAGTATGGCGCAGCATCACCAGACGTCCCCGAGTATGAAGGGTATAGCCTGCACCGCACTGAGTATGGCGGCATTGTGTGCGAGTCAGTCAGTATGGCGCAGCGTCACCAGACGTCCCCGAGTATGAAGGGTATAGCCTGCACCGCACTGAGTATGGCGGCCTTGTGTGCGAGTCACTCAGTATGGCGCAGTGTCACCAGACGTCCCCGAGTATGAAGGGTATAGCCTGCACCGCACTGAGTATGGCGGCCTTGTGTGTGAGTCAGTCAGTATGGCGCAGCATCACTAGACGTCCCCGAGTATGAAGGGTATAGCCTGCACTGAGTATGGTGGCCTTGTGTACGAGTCAGTCAGTATGGTGCAGCGTCACTAGATGTCCCCGAGTATGAAGGGTATAGCCTGCACTGAGTATGGTGGCCTTGTGTGTGAGTCAGTCAGTATGGCGCAGCGTCACCAGACGTCCCCGAGTATGAAGGGTATAGCCTGCACCGCACTGAGTATGGCGGCCTTGTGTACCAGTCAGTCAGTATGGCGCAGCGTCACCAGACGTCCCCGAGTATGAAGGGTATAGCCTGCACTGATTATGGCGGCCTTGTGTACCAGTCAGTCAGTATGGCGCAGCGTCACTAGATGTTCCCGAATATGAAGGGTATAGCCTGCACCGCACTGAGTATGGCAGCCTTGTGTACCAGTCAGTCAGTATGGCGCAGCGTCACCAGACGTCCCCGAGTATGAAGGGTATAGCCTGCACTGATTATGGCGGCCTTGTGTACCAGTCAGTCAGTATGGCGCAGCGTCACTAGATGTTCCCGAATATGAAGGGTATAGCCTGCACCGCACTGAGTATGGCGGCCTTGTGTACCAGTTAGTCAGTATGGCGCAGCATTACCAGACGTCCCCGAGTATGAAGGGTACAGCCTGCACTGAGTATGGCGGCCTTGTGTACCAGTCAGTCAGTATGGCGCAGCGTCACCAGACGTCCCCGAGTATGAAGGGTATAGCCTGCACCGCACTGAGTATGGCGGCCTTGTGTACCAGTCAGTCAGTATGGCGCAGCGTCACCAGACGTCCCCGAGTATGAAGGGTATAGCCTGCACTGAGTATGGCGGCCTTGTGTACCAGTCAGTCAGTATGGCGCAGCGTCACTAGATGTTCCCGAGTATGAAGGGTATAGCCTGCACCGCACTGAGTATGGCAGCCTTGTGTACCAGTCAGTCAGTATGGCGCAGCATCACCAGACGTCCCCGAGTATGAAGGGTATAGCCTGCACCGCACTGAGTATGGCGGCCTTGTGTGCAAGTCAGTCAGTATGGCGCAGCGTCACCAGACGTCCCCGAGTATGAAGGGTATAGCCTGCACTGAGTATGGCGGCCTTGTGTACCAGTCAGTCAGTATGGCGCAGCGTCACCAGACGTCCCCGAGTATGAAGGGTATAGCCTGCACCGCACTGAGTATGGCGGCCTTGTGTGTGAGTCAGTCAGTATGACGCAGCGGCACCAGACGTCCCCGAGTATGAAGGGTATAGCCTGCACCGCACTGAGTATGGCGGCCTTGTGTGCGAGTCAGTCAGTATGGCGCAGCGTCACCAGACGTCCCCGAGTATGAAGGGTATAGCCTGCACTGAGTATGGCGGCCTTGTGTACCAGTCAGTCAGTATGGCGCAGCATCACCAGATGTCCCCGAGTATGAAGGGTATAGCCTGCACCGCACTGAGTATGGCGGCCTTGTGTGCGAGTCACTCAGTATGGCGCAGCATCACCAGATGTCCCCGAGTATGAAGGGTATAGCCTGCACCGCATTGAGTATGGCGGCCTTGTGTGTGAGTCAGTCAGTATGGTGCAGCATCACCAGACGTCCCCGAGTATGAAGGGTATAGCCTGCACTGAGTATGGCGGCCTTGTGTACCAGTCAGTCAGTATGGCGCAGCATCACCAGATGTCCCCGAGTATGAAGGGTATAGCCTGCACCGCACTGAGTATGGCGGCCTTGTGTGCGAGTCACTCAGTATGGCGCAGCATCACCAGATGTCCCCGAGTATGAAGGGTATAGCCTGCACCGCATTGAGTATGGCGGCCTTGTGTGTGAGTCAGTCAGTATGGTGCAGCATCACCAGACGTCCCCGAGTATGAAGGGTATAGCCTGCACTGAGTATGGCGGCCTTGTGTGCGAGTCAGTCAGTATGGCGCAGCATCACCAGACATCCCCGAGTATGAAGGGTATAGCCTGCACCGCACTGAGTATGGCGGCCTTGTGTACCAGTCAGTCAGTATGGCGCAGCGTCACCAGACGTCCCCGAGTATGAAGGGTATAGCCTGCACTGAGTATGGCGGCCTTGTGTACCAGTCAGTCAGTATGGCGCAGCGTCACCAGACGGCCCCGAGTATGAAGGGTATAGCCTGCACTGCACTGAGTATGGCGGCCTTGTGTGCGAGTCAGTCAGTATGGCGCAGCGTCACCAGACGTCCCCGAGTATGAAGGGTATAGCCTGCACTGAGTATGGCGGCCTGGTGTACCAGTCAGTCAGTATGGCGCAGCGTCACCAGACGGCCCCGAGTATGAAGGGTATAGCCTGCACTGCACTGAGTATGGCGGCCTTGTGTACCAGTCAGTCAGTATGGCGCAGCGTCACCAGACGTCCCCGAGTATGAAGGGTATAGCCTGCACTGAGTATGGCAGCCTTGTGTGCGAGTCAGTCAGTATGGCGCAGCGTCACCAGACGTCCCCGAGTATGAAGGGTATAGCCTGCACCGCACTGAGTATGGTGGCCTTGTGTGCGAGTCAGTCAGTATGGCGCAGCGTCACCAGACATCCCCGAGTATGAAGGGTATAGCCTGCACCGCACTGAGTATGGCGGCCTTGTGTGCGAGTCACTCAGTATGGCGCATCATCACCAGACGTCCCCGAGTATGAAGGGTATAGCCTGCACCGCACTGAGTATGGCGGCCTTGTGTGCGAGTCAGTCAGTATGGCGCAGCATCACCAGACGTCCCCGAGTATGAAGGGTATAGCCTGCACCGAGTATGGCGGCCTTGTGTGCGAGTCAGTCAGTATGGCGCAGCATCACCAGACGTCCCCGAGTATGAAGGGTATAGCCTGCACCGCACTGAGTATGGCGGCCTTGTGTGCGAGTCACTCAGTATGGCGCAGCATCACCAGATGTCCCCGAGTATGAAGGGTATAGCCTGCACCGCATTGAGTATGGCGGCCTTGTGTGCGAGTCAGTCAGTATGGCGCAGCATCACCAGACGTCCCCGAGTATGAAGGGTATAGCCTGCACCGCACTGACTATGGCGGCCTTGTGTGCGAGTCACTCAGTATGGTGCAGCATCACCAGACGTCCCCGAGTATGAAGGGTATAGCCTGCACTGAGTATGGCGGCCTTGTGTGCGAGTCAGTCAGTATGGCGCAGCATCACCAGACGTCCCCGAGTATGAAGGGTATAGCCTGCACTGCACTGAGTATGGTGGCCTTGTGTGCGAGTCACTCAGTATGGCGCAGCATCACCAGACGTCCCCGAGTATGAAGGGTATAGCCTGCACCGCACTGAGTATGGCGGCCTTGTGTACCAGTCAGTCAGTATGGCGCAGCATCACCAGACGGCCCCGAGTATGAAGGGTATAGCCTGCACTGCACTGACTATGGCGGCCTTGTGTACCAGTCAGTCAGTATGGCGCAGCGTCACCAGACGGCCCCGAGTATGAAGGCTATAGCCTGCACTGAGTATGGCGGCCTTGTGTGCGAGTCAGTCAGTATGGCGCAGCGTCACCAGACGGCCCCGAGTATGAAGGGTATAGCCTGCACTGAGTATGGCGGCCTTGTGTGCGAGTCAGTCAGTATGGCGCAGCATCACCAGACGTCCCCGAGTATGAAGGGTATAGCCTGCACTGAGTATGGCGGCCTTGTGTACCAGTCAGTCAGTATGGCGCAGCGTCACCAGACGGCCCCGAGTATGAAGGGTATAGCCTGCACTGCACTGAGTATGGCGGCCTTGTGTGCGAGTCAGTCAGTATGGCGCAGCGTCACCAGACGGCCCCGAGTATGAAGGGTATAGCCTGCACTGCACTGAGTATGGCGGCCTTGTGTGCGAGTCACTCAGTATGGCGCATCATCACCAGACGTCCCCGAGTATGAAGGGTATAGCCTGCACCGCACTGAGTATGGCGGCCTTGTGTGCGAGTCAGTCAGTATGGCGCAGCATCACCAGACGTCCCCGAGTATGAAGGGTATAGCCTGCACCGAGTATGGCGGCCTTGTGTGCGAGTCAGTCAGTATGGCGCAGCATCACCAGACGTCCCCGAGTATGAAGGGTATAGCCTGCACTGAGTATGGTGGCCTTGTGTGTGAGTCAGTCAGTATGGCGCAGCATCACCAGACGTCCCCGAGTATGAAGGGTATAGCCTGCACTGCACTGAGTATGGCGGCCTTGTGTGCGAGTCACTCAGTATGGCGCAGCATCACCAGACGTCCCCGAGTATGAAGGGTATAGCCTGCACCGCATTGAGTATGGCGGCCTTGTGTGCGAGTCAGTCAGTATGGCGCAGCATCACCAGACGTCCCCGAGTATGAAGGGTATAGCCTGCACCGCACTGAGTATGGCGGCCTTGTGTGCGAGTCAGTCAGTATGGCGCAGCATCACCAGACGTCCCCGAGTATGAAGGGTATAGCCTGCACCGCACTGAGTATGGCGGCCTTGTGTGCGAGTCACTCAGTATGGTGCAGCATCACCAGACGTCCCCGAGTATGAAGGGTATAGCCTGCACTGAGTATGGCGGCCTTGTGTGCGAGTCAGTCAGTATGGCGCAGCATCACCAGACGTCCCCGAGTATGAAGGGTATAGCCTGCACCGCACTGAGTATGGCGGCCTTGTGTGCGAGTCACTCAGTATGGTGCAGCATCACCAGACGTCCCCGAGTATGAAGGGTATAGCCTGCACTGAGTATGGCGGCCTTGTGTACCAGTCAGTCAGTATGGCGCAGCATCACCAGACGGCCCCGAGTATGAAGGGTATAGCCTGCACTGCACTGACTATGGCGGCCTTGTGTACCAGTCAGTCAGTATGGCGCAGCGTCACCAGACGGCCCCGAGTATGAAGGCTATAGCCTGCACTGAGTATGGCGGCCTTGTGTGCGAGTCAGTCAGTATGGCGCAGCGTCACCAGACGGCCCCGAGTATGAAGGGTATAGCCTGCACTGCACTGACTATGGCGGCCTTGTGTACCAGTCAGTCAGTATGGCGCAGCGTCACCAGACGGCCCCGAGTATGAAGGCTATAGCCTGCACTGAGTATGGCGGCCTTGTGTGCGAGTCAGTCAGTATGGCGCAGCGTCACCAGACGGCCCCGAGTATGAAGGGTATAGCCTGCACTGCACTGAGTATGGCGGCCTTGTGTGCGAGTCAGTCAGTATGGCGTAGCATCACCAGACGTCCCCGAGTATGAAGGGTATAGCCTGCACTGAGTATGGCGGCCTTGTGTACCAGTCAGTCAGTATGGCGCAGCGTCACCAGACGGCCCCGAGTATGAAGGGTATAGCCTGCACTGCACTGAGTATGGCGGCCTTGTGTGCGAGTCAGTCAGTATGGCGCAGCGTCACCAGACGTCCCCGAGTATGAAGGGTATAGCCTGCACTGAGTATGGCGGCCTTGTGTACCAGTCAGTCAGTATGGCGCAGCATCACCAGACGGCCCCGAGTATGAAGGGTATAGCCTGCACCGCACTGAGTATGGCGGCCTTGTGTGCGAGTCAGTCAGTATGGCGCAGCATCACCAGATGTCCCCGAGTATGAAGGGTATAGCCTGCACCGCATTGAGTATGGCGGCCTTGTGTACCAGTCAGTCAGTATGGCGCAGCATCACCAGACGGCCCCGAGTATGAAGGGTATAGCCTGCACCGCACTGAGTATGGCGGCCTTGTGTGCGAGTCAGTCAGTATGGCGCAGCATCACCAGATGTCCCCGAGTATGAAGGGTATAGCCTGCACCGCATTGAGTATGGCGGCCTTGTGTACCAGTCAGTCAGTATGGCGCAGCATCACCAGACGTCCCCGAGTATGAAGGGTATAGCCTGCACTGAGTATGGCGGCCTTGTGTGCGAGTCAGTCAGTATGGCGCAGCATCACCAGACGTCCCCGAGTATGAAGGGTATAGCCTGCACCGCACTGACTATGGCGGCCTTGTGTACCAGTCAGTCAGTATGGCGCAGCGTCACCAGACGGCCCCGAGTATGAAGGCTATAGCCTGCACTGAGTATGGCGGCCTTGTGTGCGAGTCAGTCAGTATGGCGCAGCGTCACCAGACGGCCCCGAGTATGAAGGGTATAGCCTGCACTTCACTGACTATGGCGGCCTTGTGTACCAGTCAGTCAGTATGGCGCAGCGTCACCAGACGGCCCCGAGTATGAAGGCTATAGCCTGCACTGAGTATGGCGGCCTTGTGTGCGAGTCAGTCAGTATGGCGCAGCGTCACCAGACGGCCCCGAGTATGAAGGGTATAGCCTGCACTGCACTGAGTATGGCGGCCTTGTGTGCGAGTCAGTCAGTATGGCGCAGGATCACCAGACGTCCCCGAGTATGAAGGGTATAGCCTGCACTGAGTATGGCGGCCTTGTGTACCAGTCAGTCAGTATGGCGCAGCGTCACCAGACGGCCCCGAGTATGAAGGGTATAGCCTGCACTGCACTGAGTATGGCGGCCTTGTGTGCGAGTCAGTCAGTATGGCGCAGCGTCACCAGACGTCCCCGAGTATGAAGGGTATAGCCTGCACTGAGTATGGCGGCCTTGTGTACCAGTCAGTCAGTATGGCGCAGCATCACCAGACGTCCCCGAGTATGAAGGGTATAGCCTGCACCGCACTGAGTATGGCGGCCTTGTGTACCAGTCAGTCAGTATGGCGCAGCATCACCAGACGGCCCCGAGTATGAAGGGTATAGCCTGCACTGCACTGACTATGGCGGCCTTGTGTACCAGTCAGTCAGTATGGCGCAGCGTCACCAGACGGCCCCGAGTATGAAGGCTATAGCCTGCACTGAGTATGGCGGCCTTGTGTGCGAGTCAGTCAGTATGGCGCAGCGTCACCAGACGGCCCCGAGTATGAAGGGTATAGCCTGCACTGCACTGAGTATGGCGGCCTTGTGTGCGAGTCAGTCAGTATGGCGCAGCATCACCAGACGTCCCCGAGTATGAAGGGTATAGCCTGCACTGAGTATGGCGGCCTTGTGTACCAGTCAGTCAGTATGGCGCAGCGTCACCAGACGGCCCCGAGTATGAAGGGTATAGCCTGCACTGCACTGAGTATGGCGGCCTTGTGTGCGAGTCAGTCAGTATGGCGCAGCGTCACCAGACGTCCCCGAGTATGAAGGGTATAGCCTGCACTGAGTATGGCGGCCTTGTGTACCAGTCAGTCAGTATGGCGCAGCATCACCAGACGTCCCCGAGTATGAAGGGTATAGCCTGCACCGCACTGAGTATGGCGGCCTTGTGTGCGAGTCACTCAGTATGGCGCAGCATCACCAGATGTCCCCGAGTATGAAGGGTATAGCCTGCACCGCATTGAGTATGGCGGCCTTGTGTGCAAGTCAGTCAGTATGGCGCAGCATCACCAGACGTCCCCGAGTATGAAGGGTATAGCCTGCACTGAGTATGGCGGCCTTGTGTGCGAGTCAGTCAGTATGGCGCAGCATCACCAGACGTCCCCGAGTATGAAGGGTATAGCCTGCACTGAGTATGGCGGCCTTGTGTGCGAGTCAGTCAGTATGGCGCAGCATCACCAGACGTCCCCGAGTATGAAGGGTATAGCCTGCACCGCACTGAGTATGGCGGCCTTGTGTACCAGTCAGTCAGTATGGCGCAGCATCACCAGACGGCCCCGAGTATGAAGGGTATAGCCTGCACCGCACTGACTATGGCGGCCTTGTGTGCGAGTCAGTCAGTATGGCGCAGCGTCACCAGACGGCCCCGAGTATGAAGGGTATAGCCTGCACTGCACTGAGTATGGCGGCCTTGTGTGCGAGTCACTCAGTATGGCGCATCATCACCAGACGTCCCCGAGTATGAAGGGTATAGCCTGCACCGCACTGAGTATGGCGGCCTTGTGTGCGAGTCAGTCAGTATGGCGCAGCATCACCAGACGTCCCCGAGTATGAAGGGTATAGCCTGCACCGAGTATGGCGGCCTTGTGTGCGAGTCAGTCAGTATGGCGCAGCATCACCAGACGTCCCCGAGTATGAAGGGTATAGCCTGCACTGAGTATGGTGGCCTTGTGTGTGAGTCAGTCAGTATGGCGCAGCATCACCAGACGTCCCCGAGTATGAAGGGTATAGCCTGCACCGCACTGAGTATGGCGGCCTTGTGTGCGAGTCACTCAGTATGGCGCAGCATCACCAGATGTCCCCGAGTATGAAGGGTATAGCCTGCACCGCATTGAGTATGGCGGCCTTGTGTGCGAGTCAGTCAGTATGGCGCAGCATCACCAGACGTCCCCGAGTATGAAGGGTATAGCCTGCACTGAGTATGGCGGCCTTGTGTGCAAGTCAGTCAGTATGGCGCAGCATCACCAGACGTCCCCGAGTATGAAGGGTATAGCCTGCACCGCACTGAGTATGGCGGCCTTGTGTGCGAGTCACTCAGTATGGTGCAGCATCACCAGACGTCCCCGAGTATGAAGGGTATAGCCTGCACTGAGTATGGCGGCCTTGTGTGCGAGTCAGTCAGTATGGCGCAGCATCACCAGACGTCCCCGAGTATGAAGGGTATAGCCTGCACTGAGTATGGCGGCCTTGTGTGCGAGTCAGTCAGTATGGCGCAGCATCACCAGACGTCCCCGAGTATGAAGGGTATAGCCTGCACTGCACTGAGTATGGTGGCCTTGTGTGCGAGTCACTCAGTATGGCGCAGCATCACCAGACGTCCCCGAGTATGAAGGGTATAGCCTGCACCGCACTGAGTATGGCGGCCTTGTGTACCAGTCAGTCAGTATGGCGCAGCATCACCAGACGGCCCCGAGTATGAAGGGTATAGCCTGCACTGCACTGACTATGGCGGCCTTGTGTACCAGTCAGTCAGTATGGCGCAGCGTCACCAGACGGCCCCGAGTATGAAGGCTATAGCCTGCACTGAGTATGGCGGCCTTGTGTGCGAGTCAGTCAGTATGGCGCAGCGTCACCAGACGGCCCCGAGTATGAAGGGTATAGCCTGCACTGCACTGACTATGGCGGCCTTGTGTACCAGTCAGTCAGTATGGCGCAGCGTCACCAGACGGCCCCGAGTATGAAGGCTATAGCCTGCACTGAGTATGGCGGCCTTGTGTGCGAGTCAGTCAGTATGGCGCAGCGTCACCAGACGGCCCCGAGTATGAAGGGTATAGCCTGCACTGCACTGAGTATGGCGGCCTTGTGTGCGAGTCAGTCAGTATGGCGTAGCATCACCAGACGTCCCCGAGTATGAAGGGTATAGCCTGCACTGAGTATGGCGGCCTTGTGTACCAGTCAGTCAGTATGGCGCAGCGTCACCAGACGGCCCCGAGTATGAAGGGTATAGCCTGCACTGCACTGAGTATGGCGGCCTTGTGTGCGAGTCAGTCAGTATGGCGCAGCGTCACCAGACGTCCCCGAGTATGAAGGGTATAGCCTGCACTGAGTATGGCGGCCTTGTGTACCAGTCAGTCAGTATGGCGCAGCATCACCAGACAGCCCCGAGTATGAAGGGTATAGCCTGCACCGCACTGAGTATGGCGGCCTTGTGTGCGAGTCAGTCAGTATGGCGCAGCATCACCAGATGTCCCCGAGTATGAAGGGTATAGCCTGCACTGAGTATGGCGGCCTTGTGTACCAGTCAGTCAGTATGGCGCAGCATCACCAGACGGCCCCGAGTATGAAGGGTATAGCCTGCACCGCATTGAGTATGGCGGCCTTGTGTGCAAGTCCGTCAGTATGGCGCAGCATCACCAGACGTCCCCGAGTATGAAGGGTATAGCCTGCACCACACTGAGTATGGCGGCCTTGTGTGCGAGTCACTCAGTATGGTGCAGCATCACCAGACGTCCCCGAGTATGAAGGGTATAGCCTGCACTGCACTGAGTATGGCGGCCTTGTGTGCGAGTCAGTCAGTATGGCGCAGCATCACCAGACGTCCCCGAGTATGAAGGGTATAGCCTGCACTGAGTATGGCGGCCTTGTGTGCGAGTCAGTCAGTATGGCGCAGCATCACCAGACGTCCCCGAGTATGAAGGGTATAGCCTGCACCGCACTGACTATGGCGGCCTTGTGTACCAGTCAGTCAGTATGGCGCAGCGTCACCAGACGGCCCCGAGTATGAAGGCTATAGCCTGCACTGAGTATGGCGGCCTTGTGTGCGAGTCAGTCAGTATGGCGCAGCGTCACCAGACGGCCCCGAGTATGAAGGGTATAGCCTGCACTGCACTGACTATGGCGGCCTTGTGTACCAGTCAGTCAGTATGGCGCAGCGTCACCAGACGGCCCCGAGTATGAAGGCTATAGCCTGCACTGAGTATGGCGGCCTTGTGTGCGAGTCAGTCAGTATGGCGCAGCGTCACCAGACGGCCCCGAGTATGAAGGGTATAGCCTGCACTGCACTGAGTATGGCGGCCTTGTGTGCGAGTCAGTCAGTATGGCGCAGCATCACCAGACGTCCCCGAGTATGAAGGGTATAGCCTGCACTGAGTATGGCGGCCTTGTGTACCAGTCAGTCAGTATGGCGCAGCGTCACCAGACGGCCCCGAGTATGAAGGGTATAGCCTGCACTGCACTGAGTATGGCGGCCTTGTGTGCGAGTCAGTCAGTATGGCGCAGCGTCACCAGACGTCCCCGAGTATGAAGGGTATAGCCTGCACCGCACTGAGTATGGCGGCCTTGTGTACCAGTCAGTCAGTATGGCGCAGCATCACCAGACGTCCCCGAGTATGAAGGGTATAGCCTGCACCGCACTGACTATGGCGGCCTTGTGTACCAGTCAGTCAGTATGGCGCAGCGTCACCAGACGGCCCCGAGTATGAAGGGTATAGCCTGCACTGAGTATAGCGGCCTTGTGTGCGAGTCAGTCAGTATGGCGCAGCATCACCAGACGTCCCCGAGTATGAAGGGTATAGCCTGCACCGCACTGAGTATGGCGGCCTTGTGTGCGAGTCAGTCAGTATGGCGCAGCATCACCAGATATGGAGATGTAAGATGGCGGATACTTCCCACTATACAGACCTAGAGCAGTTTATGAGGTCACCGACCATCACTACACCCTGTGGCGCCATAGAGTCACTGCTCTTACTGTAAAGAATCTGCCTGTGATCATGGCGACCTCTTGTAGGGAGAGTTACTGACCGAGGTGTGAATATACGGTTATTAAAGAGGCTCTATCAGCAAAATCATGCTGATAGAGCCCCACATCATGCTGATAGAGCCCCACATCATGCTGATAGAGCCCCACATCATGCTGATAGAGCCCCACATCATGCTGATAGAGCCTTTAAAAAGGCTAGTCAGGCACCGTAAATGTTATATTTCCCCGGTCCCCGTTTTTAAATAAAAGAATTAAAACATATATGCTAATCATACCTGAATGTGCACCAGGGGCGGGGATGCACGATGCTACGTCAGCTTCGGGCACGCCTGCCTCTTCTGTCTTCTTGTAGTAACGCCCTCTGGTTCCGTGTCTTCTTCTCTTCAAATCCCGCGCCTGCGTAGTAGCACTTCCCTCCGGAGCACTACTGCGCAGACTCACTCGCCATTTTACTTAATGGTAGTTCGCTTGTGTAGTTGTACGGGGACTGGCGAGTGAGCCTGCACAGTAGTTCTCCAGAGGGAAGCGCTACTACGCAGGCGCGGGATTTGAAGAGAAGAAGCTGGAAGACACGGAACCAGAGGGCGTCGCTCCAAGAAGACAGAAGAGGTAGGGGTGCCCGAAGCTGACGTCGCATCGTGCATCCCCGCCCATGGTGCATGATAGGTAAGTTTTGCATATATGTTTTAATGCTTTTATTTAAAAATGATTTAATATAACATTTACGGGGCCTGAATAGTCTTTTTAAAGACTAGTCACGCATATGTGGGGCTCTATCAGCATGATTTTGCTGATAGAGCCCCTTAAAAAAAAAAAAAAATCAGAGACCTTTCATGTCCTCAAGCATCAGCAGTATTATATATATCTTCTCGGCATAGATATCCCTCCATTGTCGGAAGGGCGGGGCCTAGCATCATTACTGGGTAGTCAGCAATGACCCCCCTGACAGTACAAGTCTATTGATAAGTGTGGTCGGGGGTTCCATGCGTTACTACCCAGCGATGACACTAGACTGTAAGCTCTGCCTTTCTGACAGTGGAGGGGTATCTGTGCCAAAACTAATGGGGCGCATATTGAGAGAGCCAACAGTACGGTATAATATAATACTGCCATACTACTGCCGCTGCCCGAGGAGGTGAAGGGTCTTTCAATAAATGGTTAAATCAATATAATAACACCGAGATGTGTAAATGTGACTGATATCCGTCAGGGTCCAGGTCAGAAGCTGAGAAATGAGACGTCCCCGAATATTCCCCCGCCCGCTCACAGCGCGCTGGTCCTCGCTCCCCTCTGGCTTTGACCTAGTAGCCGAGCGCTCGATCATTTCTGGGTTATCTCCTCAGTATAATGTGAGGAGCAGCCCAATGGCCAGAACTTCTGAAGGAGGAGACAATTACCAGAACCTTCCGGAACACACGTGTGTATCTAAGAGCCGCGGCCGGGTTTGTATCTGCTTAGACACCACATTTATATAAGAAACCTTTGCAAAAATCTCAAAAACCTGGCCCTTGATGTTGTTTTTATTGATACCATTTTGGGGGGGGGGGGGGGTGTTCAGTGTTTTGATGACTATTTTTGTGACCTCAGAAATGCACAATGTAACTTGTTTAACCTTTGACCTCTCGCACCTTGAAGGGCCACAATGGCCCCCATCATGCACCCGTTTAACCCTTTACTGCTATTATTTGGCACAAGGCCCTTTCAATGACTGGCCCGATCTCCGAGGTAAATGATCCCCTATGGAGAGACCTCCCTGCGACCTCGCACATCACAAGGACGTGACCTTTTGTTTAACTCAGATTTTTATATTAAACTTTTTTACATTTTTGGAGATTTCTAGTTTTCCAAGTCTTGCCTGAAACTTTCTGTGACTTGCTGTTTGCTATAGAAGGACCCTAGGACACAAAGGTGCGGAGCCGGCCCTATTCACATGTATGGGAGAGTTGTCCGGGCCTGCTCTGTCACCTGCGGGGAGTCAATAAGCCGTGACATCACCTTATCTATACATGTGCTGTAAGTGAGGTGACTGCTGCAAAGAAATCTACCGGAAGTGACAACGTATTATGTGACCTGAGAGTCAAAACCAAGATTTTTAGGACTATTTGTAGTATAAATAACAAAAAAAACAAAATTCTTTAAAAAATGTCTTCAAAGGGATCCTATCATTAGAGTTCCTTTTTTCAGGCCTACTACATCGGAATAGCCTTAAGTAAGCCTCTTCTCCTACCGTTAGCAGTCTTCTCCGCGCCGCCATTCCGCTGACATTCCTAGTTTTCATTGTATGCAAATGAGTCTCCAGACAGCACTGGGGGCGGTCCCCCCTGCACTCAAACAGCACAGGAGACGTCCCTTGTGCTGCCTGCAGACTCTTCAGCGACACCCTCCATCTTCTTGAGACCGCCTCCTCAACCGCAAACTGCGCGTGTGCTGCGGCCATTTTCCTTTGTCCTCTTACGCGAGCGTTCAGCCACAGGAAACTGCAAGCACCGACTGCGTATGTGTGGCGGCCATTTTCCAGTGGCCGAACGGACAATTGCACAAGAGGTCACTGGAAAATGGCCGCTGCACATGCGCAGTTGGCAGTTGAAGAAGAGGAGAGGAGGCGGTCTTGAGGAGAAGATGGAGGGTGTCACTGAAGAGTCTGCAGGCAGCACAGGGGACGCCTCCTGTGCTGTTTGAGTGCAGAGGGACCGCCCCCAGTGCTGTCTGGAGACTCAATTGCATATGGTGAAAGTCGGGAATATCAACGGAACGGCGGCGCGGAGAAGACTGCTAAAGGTTGGGGAACAAGGAGGCTTTCTTAAGGCTATTCCGATACGGTAGGCCTGAAAAAAGGAATGCTAATGATAGGATCCCTTTAATGTAATTGTTTATTAGCCCTGTTTTTTTTTTTTTTGTTTTTTTTTTGTTTTTTTTTTGGGGGGGGGGTTTGGCGACGCATTCCCTTTACTGATGGAGCACTGGGGTCTGTGAGCACTGCTGTATCTGTACAATGTGATGGCGTTATATCTGTAAGGTGTCTGATAACTCGTCCGTATACACTGATCTACTATGGTCACTCGAATGGGTCTGAGCACTGACTGCCAGGCTTCTGTCCCCTGTCCAGTCTCTTGGGGCAGAAGACGCAAACCTAAAGCGGACACTGGCGCAGGTGTGAGCCCGACCTGAACCTGGTTTGTCACAAATTGGTTTCCCAGATTACTGATTCTGACTTCAAAATACAATGCTGAATTATTATTAATAATATAAGTAATAGCATTGTATAATAGATGTATGTGTGTGTGTGTATATATATATACAGTCCTATGAAAAAGTTTGGGCACCCCTATTAATCTTAATCATTTTTAGTTTTAAATATTTTGGTGTTTGCAGCAGCCATTTCAGTTTGATATATCTAATAACTGATGGACACAGTAATATTTCAGGATTGGAATGAGGTTTATTCTACTAACAGAAAATGCGCAATATGCATTAAACCAAAATTTGACCGGTGCAAAAGTATGGGCACCTCAACAGAACAGTGACATTAATATTTAGTACATCCTCCTTTTGCAAAGATAACAGCCTCTAGTCGCTTCCTGTAGCTTTTAATCAGTTCCTGGATCCTGGATAAAGGTATTTTGGACAAACAATTCAAGTTCAGTTAAGTTAGATGGTCGCCGAGCATGGACAGCCCGCTTCCAATCATCCCACAGATGTTCAATGATATTCAGGTCTGGGGACTGGGATGGCCATTCCAGAACATTGTAATTGTTCCTCTGCATGAATGCCTGAGGATTTGGAGCGGTGTTTTGGATCATTGTCTTGCTGAAATATCCATCCCCGGCGTAACTTCAACTTCGTCACTGATTCTTGAACATTATTCTCAAGAATCTGCTGATACTGAGTGGAATCCATGCGACCCTCAACTTTAACAAGATTCCCGATGCCGGCATTGGCCACACAGCCCCAAAGCATGATGGAACCTCCACCAAATCTTACAGTGGGTAGCAAGTGTTTTTCTTGGAATGCTGTTTCTTTTTGGACGCCATGCATAACGCCTTTTTTTATAACCAAACAACTCAATTTTTGTTTCCAAAATGAAGCTGCCTTGTTCAAATGTGCTTTTTCATACCTCAGGCAACTCTATTTGTGGCGTACGTGCAGAAACGGCTTCTTTCTCATCACTCTCCCATACAGCTTCTCCTTATGCAAAGTGCGCTGTATTGCTGACCGATGCACAGTGACACCATCTGCAGCAAGATGATGCTGCAGCTCTTTGGAGGTGTCTGTGGATTGTCCTTGACTGTTCTCACCATTCTTCTTCTCTGCCTTTCTGATATTTTTCTTGGCCTGCCACTTCTGGGCTTAACAAGAACTGTCCCTGTGCTCTTCCATTTCCTTACTATGTTCCTCACAGTGGAAACTGACAGGTTAAATCTCTGAGACAACTTTTTGTATCCTTCCCCTGAACAACTATGTTGAACAATCTTTGTTTTCAGATCATTTGAGAGCGGGCTGTCCATGCTCGGCGACCATCAAACTTAACTGAACTTGAATTGTTTTGTAGAAAGAAATGGTCCAAAATCCCTTCATCCAGGATCCAGGAACTGATTAAAAGCTACAGGAAGCGACTAGAGGCTTTTATCTTTGCAAAAGGAGGATGTACTAAATATTAATGTCACTTTTCTGTTGAGGTGCCCATACTTTTGCACCGGTCAAATTTTGGTTTAATGCATATTGCGCATTTTCTGTTAGTACAATAAACCTCATTTCAATCCTGAAATATTACTGTGTCCATCAGTTATTAGATATATCAAACTGAAATGGCTGCTGCAAACACCAAAATATTTAGAACTAAAAATGATTAAGATTAATAGGGGTGCCCAAACTTTTTCATAGGACTGTATATATATATATATATATATATATATATATATATATATATATATATACTGTATATAGTCTGCTCCATATCTATATCCTAGGGATCGATCACTGGAGTATTAGAGAGGCAGACTATTACACTGCCCTCATCAGGCAGAGATGGTACTGGCTCTAGCTGCCCACGTCATGCCATGCAGAGGCCTTATGGGGTTGAGAGGTGAGAAGAGATGGACCTGTGCACTATACATAGAAGGAGTGCTGGTCCTCAGTGCTCAGCGTCATGGCTGCTCGGTAAGGATCGCCCTCTGTAACTGTACAATGCTATGGAGAGTATTGTTGGGGGAGGGGGGTCCTGAATTCTGCGCACTGTCAGCTTTCTAGCGATATACCTATAACGGGGTACACGATCTATAATACCGCACAATGTTACTGAGCCAGGGGTCCGTATGACACATCCAGAGAGTAGGACAAGGTACAATAA